>NC_046171.1:40487945-40717945 GCF_011064425.1 Rattus rattus
ATATCCCCTGCTGTTGTTTTCCAATGAACAAAAGCAGTGAACCTCAGAGCTCCTTGGCATCTGGAGTGATCTTTTGTCTCCCGGGTGATGGTGCCGCTGGCCTTGGAGAGTTTTGAGGGATAATGATGAGGGGGGCTTTTGGTCGTTCAGTAAGGCAGATGTCTGGGACTCAGAGGTGTTCTCTTCTATTCGATGAGCCTTGACCAGGCACAACACCACCACCTTCCTTTATCAAGTGCACTTGGAATTAGAAGTCTCTTAGCCGAAGTCCACATTCCCTTTGGTTTTCTTACCTAATTTTGATGCATGAGTTAGGAGAAACGCTTGGGTTATCTGGGTGGCACCTTCTGCTCCAGGCCTCCAGCCCCACTCTCCCAGGAGACAGTGCATCAGAGATGACCACAAATTACCCTGTCTTCTCAGCAGGGATGGCCACTTGTCCCAGGAGCAGCTATGCGCACAGGTTACTTTCCTGGCCTCAGTGGTCCCTCCTTACCTGCCTACGATGAGGCACTCTGTGAATGTCTTGGTTGGAGTTGTGTCACGCTCTTGCGGTAGGCGCACTGCCCAGGAGAGACCTCCTTCTCATCCGTTCATCCCCTAGACCAGCCCGACCAGCATCCTTCTCTGCACAGCCTCCTGGCTTCTCTTCCATTCCATCCTGGTTCCCAATCGGCAGTCCAGGCAGATGGCCACTGCGGCCCTTAATTTCCCTTCAAACCCGCACCGAGTCTTCACAGGGTTGCTTATCTGGTGCGTAATTGAAATTCCTCTGAACGTTTTACAGCGGCCTTGTGGTTCCCTGGGGGAGGGGAGTAGTTAGCAGCGGAGGCCATAACTCTCCTATTACTGTTTTCAGGAGCGGGAAAAGCAGTTAAGTCCCCACCTGCCATTTATCATCTAGCATCCTAAATTATTCATATCGATTTCCAATCCTTACAGATTGCGTGCGATCGCATGGGTACAAACAGCGTGGCTACTGACTCGGGCCCTGCGCCGAAGCCCTGGCTGGTGTGCCTTGATGACAGGTTTGGCTTAGCTCATCAAATCCGCACCAAGCGGTGCCGCCTCTACTCTTTAGGGTAAGACATTTTTTTTTTTTAATAGCCGAGGAGAACACAAACATTCGTTTTTCTGTGACAATATGGGGTGGCGGGTGCAGCATGTGCGGGCTTTGCGATTTGCCTCACGCCGGGCTTCAGGCTGATCTCCCTTGCAGCTGCAGGTGCCACCAACGAGGTCACCTTGGAGCACCACTTTTTCTCCCATTCTGCTGGTAATAAGGTGTCAACTTCAGTTCTCAGCATGAGGAGGATCCCTTTGGAGAAACCAAAGGCTTCCAGCGTGAATCAGAGCATCTTTAGTAGACATAGAAAAAAAATATCAATGGCATAGCAAGGAAAAGGGGGATACCAGAAATGCTACACACTGTCATGAATGACTCAAGACAGATAAGGCCACTATTAGTTATTTTGGTGTTTGGTTTTTGGTGTGTGTGTGTGTGGGGGGGTGGACCAGTGATCGATCTATGTATAGCTTTGTATTTACAGGGTGGGAGGGAGAAAAGGGAATTCTGGAAAACCCATGTATGTTTTGCCAGACAATTGGCTCAATCATACAGGTTGAAAATGGCCGGGTTGGGGGTTTAGCTCAGTGGTAGAGCGCTTGCCCAGCAAGCGCAAGGCCCTGGGTTCGGTCCCCAGCTCCGAAAAAAAAAAAAGAAAAGAAAATGGCCTCAATACGCACATACCTTTAGAGGGGTTCTGTACAAGAAAAGATGTGAAGCAATGAGACTCTTTCAGTAAGTCCACCGGCACTTCTGTAGTTTCCTCAACTCACAAATGTGTCTTAGGTTTCTATCGCTGGGATAGAGCGCCATGACCAAAAACAACTAGGGGAGGAAAGGGTTATTTAAGCTCACAGCTCCACACCACACAGTTCACTGGGAAAGTCAACTTGGCCTTGAACTCTTTACGCTGTGGGGAATGCCTTTGAACTTCTGATCGGGCCTTTACCTCCTCAGTAGTGGGAGGTATGAGCCACCCCGCCCTTCTTTCGTAGAGCTGAGAATCAAGGCCAGGGCCACACGCAGGCCAGGCAAGCACTCAGCTGCGTCTCTCATCCACAAACTGCTTGTAACAGTTTGATAGCCTCGATTGGGTCTCCTCTTTACCAGCTCCTTTAGGGAGGTCTCCCCAACACCCCAGCAAGGCCAAGAGTTCAAGCTGAGGCAGGAACTGAGGCAGAGGCCAAGGAGGGGTGCTGCTTACCATGCTGTTGTAGCTTGCTCAGCCTGCTTTCTTACAGAACCCAGGACAGCAAGCCCAGGGATGGCACCGCCCAAGATGCATTGGGCTCTCCTCCATCAATCAGTAATTAAGAAAATGCCCCACAGGCTTGTTTGTCTACAGCCTGATCTTAACGGAGGCATTGTCCCAATTGAGGTTCCTTCTCGGATAACTCTAGTGTGTAGGGAGTGGACAAAACAAACCAAAACCCACACACAAAATAAACAGAACAAAAGCAACCAGGACAAAATGATACCTGTCTCAAACCAAAGCGGGAGGGGGTCATTTTTGTTTGGAGCACTCTGCTCTGTAGGACTATTTATAGAAGCCTAGTAGCTCCCCAGGTTAGACCGCTGCAACTTTTTAAAAGAAGGCCCTACATGATGTCACATACCTGTTCCTCACATATTTTTAATGTGACGTAAAATAAAGTCTAACGTCACAACTTCCCTCTCGTCCCAGGACCTTGAAGCATGGCTGGCGGCTTCAGGAAAATCTTGGTTTTAAACAACAGGCTACACAGCTCCTGTCTGGAACAGGTTCCATTAGACACAGAGTCAGGGTCCCCTTTACAAGAAACCCTCGACAGCCTGTACCACCATGGCAAATCTCACCTCCAGGTTCGCTTACACGATTCCACTGTCCACGATTAGCCTCTGTGGTCATGGGAAGAGGCAGACATCTGGGTGTTGGGGAGACCTCCCTAAAGGAGCTGGTAAAGAGGAGACCCAACCATGGCTATCAAACTGTTACAAGCAGTTTGTGGACAAGAAATGCAGCTGAGTGTTTGCCTAGCATGCATGTGGCCCTGGCCTTGATTCTCAGCTCTACGAAAGAAGGGCGGGGTGGCTCATACCCGGAATTCCACCACTCAGGAGGTAAAGTCATTCTCCACTGTATAAAGAGTTCAAGGCCGACCTTGGATTCGTGAGATCCAGTGTCCAAAAAAGTATTGCACGTGTCTCTGGGGGGGACTTGGTGTGATGGTGTTGGCTATGTAACGGTTGCTTGAGAAGGAGATGCTGACTCTATGTGAACAGGAGTTTGACTCAGACAGGAGCCGCATAGCCCAGTGGTAAGAGCTGAGATTTTCCTGGAAGCTCTACTTCAAGGCCATAGGAAGAATGGGTAGTCCTGACAGCAGACTTTATTTTATGTCACATTAAAAACGTGTGGAAGTAGGTCAAAAAAAAAAAAAAAAAAAGAAAGAAAGAAAATAATTGCACAGTATAGCATGCGAATTGGCGATGTCATCTCTGTCCTATTTCCTGGTTCCAAACTGCCTTTATGCTCTGCGTAACATTTTACATTCCGCGATGATTTCATTTAAGGCATAGAACTGAATAAAATAAAACTTGGGAAGTTATTTAGGGGATGTTTTGAAATTATTTCCCCCCTTACGCCTCCAAGCTGTTAGATAAGACAGTTCTGAGGCAAGATTTCAGATTATTACACAGAGGAATAAAAGTTTCTCATTTACATTCCAAATCAGCTATGCAAAAAAGCAAACAAGATCTTCTGAATGGCACCGGAGACAGAAATGAATAGATTATGAGGGTCAATATTTGATGAAAACCACGAAAGCTTTTATTACAAACTGCAGCCCAGCTCAGCCTGGTGGCACACTCCTTTCATCCATCACTCAGCAGGCAGAGGCAGGTGGATCTTTCTGAGCTCAAGGTCAGCCAGTCCTGTCCCCAAAGGAGACCCTGTCCCCAAAACCAAAACAAAATACATAAACAAACAACCGTCAAACCCAAGCCAGACAAAAACAAAAAACCCACAAACAAACAAGGAAAAATAAAAGGACGACAGAACGCTGGAATCTAAAGAAGTTACGTGTGGTAGAAAACAAAATGTCACTTGGATTGAGTTGGTGACTGTGTTATGACTTGGGGTCTGGGATCTAGACGGCCCTCCTGTTCTGATGAACCGCTTGATGCAGGACAAGCAGACGGCTGTTGGCCATCTCTGCTGAGAGGAGACACACGGGCAGTGGTTCTGACACAACGAAACACCACAGGGGACATTGGCCCTGGGTTACTAGTGTTTGGGAGTGTTGGGACAGATGTGTGATAAGTGGGGGGTCGGAATCTGAGACCTTCATATCCAAGTGTCTCTGAGCACTGGAGAAGGGTAGTGAGGAAGCTATGCCTCTGCCGGGCCCAGGGGTTCCCAGGCAAACCGCAGATACAGGTGCAACTGTGGAGAACCATCCTGGCAGGAGGATCCAGGAGTCAGAAGGTGAAGGCATCTGATGGTCCTGTGTCTGACTGTCCCACCATCTCTCCTTCACCCTCTCTGCTGTCTCTCTCAGGCTGAGGTTTCTCTGCTGGCTGTCAACGTTTCATAGTCCATAGTGGATTTAAAAAGACAAGTGTCTTAATAGGTGTTTTAATGTGTGCTATTTTGGAAAAGTTAAACTCAGATCCTTTCCAGTTTTCAAAGAGTAGAGAGTAGATCAGTGAACACACAGGAAGGGGCAGGAAAGGAAGATAAACATTGACAAGAAGAAAAAGAAGGGAAATGGAAAAAAATCAATCAACCAACCGACCGATCAACGTAGATTCAGAGGATAGTTTACACCTCACAACCTCAGACAGGCTCTTCCCAGCACGCCTTCCAGGATCGACACTGGTGAGGGGACTGTCCAGCTGTGGCGGGAAGACAGGGCATGAGAGAAACAGAGGGAAGACGCTTAGTTGACTTTCATGCCAGTGGCTGTGTTTAAGGGGAGGACGGCCTATGGGAATGAGAGGAGTGAGGCAGGGACCCCGCTGTCTTCATCTTCCCTCTCCCTGAGTTAAATTATACCACTCGTTTTTTTTTTTTTTTGGTTCTTTTTTTTCGGAGCTGCGGACCGAACCCAGGGCCTTGCGCTTCCTAGGCAAGCGCTCTACCACTGAGCTAAATCCCCAACCCCTACCACTCTGTTTCAAGACATAGTATCTTGTTGTAAGACAGAAGATTCCCAAGTGACACATGGTGAGGAAACGGGAGCCAGTGTTTTAGAGAGAAAACCTGTAATTTCTGATGGCTGGGAGCATTTCAAGAAGAATGAATGAGCCTCGCAGCCAAATATGTTTGTTTTCCAGGGCTTGAATGGAGCTAGAAGAAAACGTGTTAGCACAGGCTATGTGAATGAGGAGGGAGAGGATTGTGGCTCTCAGTATTTCTAGATAGTTGCTCCTTGGCACCCTGTCTGTTGTCTGGTAATACCATAGCCACACAGATATACATTGTGTCTATGGTTTGTTTTTGCAATGTATATATGTATATCTATGCTATATATGTAAATAGAAGTGTGTGTGTGTGTGTGTGTGTGTGTGTGTTGTGTACATGCCCATGCTCCCTAAAATCCATTTCATTCTTTTGGGAGTGGTACTGTTCTGAAAATACATGAGTTTTATCTGTTTTTTTTAAAGATAAGGTTTCACTGTGTAGCCCTGGCTGTTCTGGAACACCCTATGCAGACCAAGCTAGACACAAACTTACAGAAAGCATCCTCCCCCTATCTCCTGCCTACTGGGATTAAAGGTGCCCGCCCCCGCCCCCTTGCAATGCCTGCCTCCGTGTTTTCAATGAAAATTTGGAAATTTGCAATGTTATTAACACACAAATCAATACTCTTTGCTCTTTGTGCTTTCAGACCCCCTCCCCACCAAACACACACACACACACAGAGAGAGAGAGAGAGAGAGAGAGAGAGAGAGAGAGAGAGAGAGAGAGTGGGCAGTTTATAGATTCTGCCACTGGGCTAGAATTGCCTTTCTTGACCCTGTTGTTGTGATCTACTCTGGCAGAAAACACTTCTTCCTGGTTCCGGCCCTCTCTTCTCAGTGACGAAGGCTAAGAACTTGCCGATCTATATTCTAGACTTATTTTTATTTTCTTTTATTAGCTTTTTAACAGCTTGATCTACATCTAGCTCACACACTTAAATGCACAAATCAGGGATTTCTTTAAGCCTGAAGTTTAAAACATTTCTTTATGCTCTCCTCCCCAAAGTCCTGTACCTAATCTATTTCACTCCCAATTTCCCTACAGGCTTCAGCTCCCAGCTGCTCTGCCACTTATCCTGTCTACCTCTGGCCGTGAGCAAACACTAACTGGACTTTCTGTAGCGTACACTCTTGATGTTAGCAAGACACAGCCACTGTGTGCATTGCTGGATTCCCTGGCGTTCTGGAGAATCTCGCGCGCTGTGTGGAAGCACCACCTGTCAATAAAATCTGATGGCCAATGAGCTGAGACAGGATTAGAAGGTGGGACATGAGGCAGAGAGAGGAGCCTTGGGAGATAGCCAGGTCCCACCCCCTAGTCTGATGAGGTAGAACGTATGAAATTAGCCATGCGGCGACATAGAATAATATAAATGGGCTCATACGAGTTGTGAGATAGTTGGAGAACAAACCTAGTTTATGGCCTAGGCATTTATTCATAAAAAGCCTCCGAGTCATCATTCGGGAGCTGGGGCGCAGGTAGAAAAGCTTGAGGTCTGGAGCCCGGGCGCGGGTAGCAAAGCCTGAGGTCACAGCTTTCCCTGAATCTTTAGTGACCCTGTGATTAGCTGTGACCAGGGACTATGGGTGGAAGAGATGCGTGCAGTTTTCAGGAAAAGAACGTAGAACTGTGTCCCTTCTACCTGTTGGGATGGCTGTAATGGACGGGAGAAGGAAACACTGGCCCTGTCACTGCAGATCTTGAGACAAGGCCATACATCTGGACTGCGCTACCTGCTGTAGGGACTAACCCTAAAGAAAATAAGGCTATCGAGTAAACTTATCTACAGAAAATTCTCTTGGCAGTTAAATAACAGTGAAAGACGGCTTGCTTTCGTATTTTTCGTATTAATAGCAAGTATAGTTATAATTATTTAAAATGCTCTTGCCTTATCTCTGCCTTGTGAGCTTCCTCAGCTCAAGGACACTTAGACTCTCTTGGTTTTCCTGCCAGGGGATTTCTTGTTTATGTCTGGTATCCTATAAATACTCATTTACATACGGGAGTGAGTGAGCGTATTGGAGGCTGCTCTGAGCTTCTCCTGAACGCTGTTGTAGATCCTGGAAGCTGGAGACGTCACATAAAGTTTTCTGTGGCAGCAGAACGGATCTGCCACCTGTCTGGGCCCAGGAGAGTTGGGAGTAAGAAATGTCAATGTGGCCTCACTCTCTAAAACATGACAACTTTGCAGACTTTGAGAGGCTCTGTGTCCCAGGTCACCTGCGGTGAAGGAGAGAATTCACAGAGTATGTGCTTTGGAGGTGCCAGACACGGACTCCTCTCCTGGTTCTGTTACGTCGGAACGTTTGCACAACACCTTGGCTCTCTCTCTTGCCTTTTATGTCCGCCATGAAACTTGATAAATGTAAACTGAGCCTGGGAAATGCATTGTTTTAAATACACAAAAGGCAGAACTGCACGCACCAGATAAACGGGCATAGCCTATGACTTCCTGACACAGCACATGTTTACGTTTTAAAATTAAATGGTGTGAAAATGCCACCGTGAAACCCCATTACTTGATGGTCTACACACACTAATCGATGGTTAAGCTCGACAGCTGGAGTGAATTAGCACAGCACATCTCTAGGGGTGTCTATGAAGGTGCTTTGAGATTATAGGTCTCTGACCCGAATGGATTAAGCCACTGATGGATTCAAGATGTAAATCAAATGTTGGGAGTTGTAGAACTACAGAAGGTGGGACATAGGTGGGTGTGTCCTGGGGGTCTCTGTCTTGCCCTGCCCCCTTCCTGTTACTGCTCTACTCTGCCCCCTGCCTGTCACAGGGTGAGCTGTTCTGCCATGCCTTCCTGTCTGTGACAGGATGAAATCATGAACCAGAATTAATTCTTTAAATTATGCTTCTAAGTATTATTCTCCCACAGCGACAGACTAAAATACTGCTAAGGGAAGAAAAGGGTTAAATAAATTGAACGAAAGTAAGATTAGTTAATAAAAATTTACAAAGAGTCTCAGGTTGTCTGATATACTATAAAAATATATTATGTAATGATTGATACATCTGTATGATGTGCTCCTAATAATTTATAATGGAGACCATCCCTTGTACATGCTTAGAAAAATTCTGAAAAAGATACAGGAAAAACTACTGAACATGTTAATCTCTAGAAGTTAATGGTGTGTGAGTGTGTGTGTATGAGTGTATATGTGTGTGTATGAGTATGTGTGTGTGTATGAATGTGTGTGAGTGCTTGTGTGTGTGTGGGTGTGTGTGTGTGTGTGTGTGTGTGTGTGTATGTGTGTGAGGTGTGTGTGGGTTGTGTGTGTGTGTGTGGTGTGTGTGTGTGTGTGTTTGTGTGGTGTGTGTGTGTGTGTGTGTGTGTGTGTGTGTGTGGGTGTGTGTATGTGTGTGTGTATGTGTGTGGTGTGTGTATATATGGTGTGTGTATGTGTGTGTGTGTGTGTGCGTGTGTGTGTGTGTGTGTGTGTATGGTGTGTGTGTGTATGGTGTGTGTGTGTGTATGTGTGTGTGTGTGTATGTGTGTAGAGCACTCATAGGTAAAGTACATTGAATGCACATTCAATGTGTTTTAAAACAAAAAGCATGATGTCACTAGGAAGGCATTAGAGTTGTCAACTTGCTTCATTATATGTATATATGTGTGTGTGTGTGTGTGTTTGTGTGTGTGTGTGTGTATCATATATATCATATTTTTCCTTTCTCTGGTCTCTAGGCTGGGGAGCGACGACACGCACTTTGAGGTGAGCATGGCCAATGGTGGGTGTGAAGTGCATCGTTTCGATCCTAGCGTCAGATCAGCCCACGTTCTGGAGAGCCAGCGCCTCTGGCATCACCGCTTGTCCATTGATTGGCGGGACCCGCATCCAGCTGTGGCTGCTCAGAAGCCATACAGCAACACCAGGAAACTGGGAAGCATTTTGAATGAATTCGGGCATCACAAGGTAAGACGTCTCTTTTGATTTCTTAACGTGAATGAACCAATCAGTTTAAGAAAACGAAAACTGAGGCTAAGAACGTGGCACCCTGGAAAGCTGAAGGCCTGGTTTTCAATCGCACTGGTCCCCCAGCATCACTTACAGAGTTGATCTACAGCCATGATGGCTTGGCAATGCTAGAGCTGTTTGCGTTGAACTTGGATTTGTTGCTAAGGAATGCGGAGGCTTGGTCAAGGTGAGATAAGAGGCTACAAAGCCAACTCCTGCCTTGGAGTTTTTCTAAAATTTTCAGAAAGGTAAACTGCTTACTTGAGCCCTGATGATACAAACATTTTTCTGTTCATGTTTATATTTTGTAAGACACTGATATTGTCTAATAGTCCTCAAATCGCTTGCTATTTTGAGACGGCGACTCTTCAAGAGTAGAATACGCATGTAGCTTTGAATAATATATACTTTATAAGGTTGAGTGGACAGCAGGCATATTAAAATCTACATGGTTATGTTAGAGAGTGGAAAATAGATGGCATAAAGAAATTCACTCTTTGAGCAAGGTTCCTTGAACCCAAGTTTTAGTATCATGTAGCCTAGCTAAGTGAAGTGTCTAAGGAGATGCTAACAGAGTGCTTCTGACTGACACTGCCCTCTTCGGCCTCCTTGACTTTAGCCTGTCTTAGCCTATGGATCCCAGCCCTAGGTGCCAGGTAATTTAAAACATGTTAGGATAGGTGTCCATTTCT
The DNA here is from genome assembly GCF_011064425.1 of Rattus rattus. Taxonomy (NCBI): domain Eukaryota; kingdom Metazoa; phylum Chordata; class Mammalia; order Rodentia; family Muridae; genus Rattus; species Rattus rattus. The sequence continues at coordinate 40,497,897 of NC_046171.1, forward strand.
GAGGCAAGGTATGAGATACTTTAAGTTTTAACTGGCTTATTGATCTTTAATCAAAAGACTTTATCTGTTATTTCTTCCTCCCTCCTCCCTCCTCCTCCTCCCCTCGCCTCCCCCTCTCTCCTCCTCTCTCTCTCTCTCCTCTCCTCTCCTCTCTCTCTCTTCTCTCTCTCTCCTCTCCTCTCCTCTCCTCTCCTCCTCTCTTCTCTTCTCTTCTCTTCTCTTCTTTTCTCCTCTCCTCTCCTCTTTTCTTTCTTCCCTCCCTCCTCTTCTTTGTAAAAAAAGAAGTCCCCGTCTTAGTTAGGGTTTCTATTGCTTTGATAAAACACAATGACCAAAGGCAAGTTGGGGAGGAGGGGTTCATTTCCTCTCACAGCTTATAGTTCGTCACTCTGGGGAACTGAGAGCAGGAACTCAGGGCAGGGCCTGAAGGTGGGAGTTGGTGTAGACAGAGGGCACAGCGGAAGGCTGATTCCTGGTTTGCTCTCTAAGGCTTGCCCAGACTGCTTACTTACAGCACCCAGAACCACCAGCCCAGCTATGGTCCCACCCACAGTGGCCTGGGCCCTCCGGCACCACCAATCGTCAATTAAGAAGTTGCACCACAGGCTGGCCCACAGGCCAATCTGGTGGGGACACTTCTCAGCCGTGGTTTCCTCTTTCCAAATGACCTGGGTCAAGGTGACCCAAAACGAGCCCGCACACTCCCTTTAATCAGACAGTCAGGGCCTCTTCAAGGATAACTTTAAAGAATATATTGCTCCTCCGATGTGGGACAAGTTACTGGTTTGTGCTTTGTTTCTGCCGCCGAGAGTACCCAGCACCCAGCAGTCAGGAATCTTCATGCTTCCTACCTAGAATATTTGAATAAAATCTGTGAACAGATTTTTTTTTCTATGCACTACCAAATTTTTAAGAAGCGTGAGAAGTGGGGGCATTTTTCAGAGTTCTACATTACTCTCTTTGGCACTCTTACATTTGAAAACCTACCTCTCTTTACTGCTGAAAATTACAAACCGATTCCCTAATGTGTCAAGTCTGGGCTATTCACAGAGCGAAGATTCCTTGTGTTTAGGGAAGAGTCTTGTTGTCCCTCGCTGTGAGTGTCACTTCCTGGCGCTGTCCACCATCACTTTTCTGAGACCAGACTGAATAGGGGAACGGAGGTTAGCTAAAATCAATGCTCTTTTGCATGCCTTCCAATAACGTTTAAGCAAAAGATTTGCCAGACAAGAAGAGAAAATGAGGTTTTGAGACAGCGATGTGTGTATATAACTTGTAACAGCACACTGCTGTAAACGGAGTGTTCAGGGATACGGAAGCACAGACCTGAATTGCTCGTGCCCTGGGAGCTGCAGTGGGCCAACCTTTATGCTGAGAGGGCTTTCGTGTGAAACATTTTGCCCCCGAGATTGCAGAAGCATTTACAAGGATACTCGCAGAGGAGAGATGATTTAAAAGGTTGCTTTGTTCCTGTGTTGATTTGTTTCTCTTTAAAAAAAAAAAAAAAGAATAACAATGAAAGTGATCTGCCTCCGCCTCAGAGTTGCCAGGCATGTATTTGACGTTTTTTGTTTTTAATTTATTGTTGAGGAAAGGAAGAGGTCTTAGACGCGTTGGGTGAGTCCTCCCAAAGAGAGACAACAAAAGCCAAACTACCAGTGAGCGATTGCTTTCATTAGAAACTCACTTCTAGGGGCTACACAATGCCAGATAAAAGGAAACCTCATCTGTGGCCCGCAGAGAGCACAGTCTGTTGTCATTTCTCTGCGTGTGTGCGGACATTGATAAATAGGACATGGCCGAAGCAAGGGAAGGAGTCAGAGCAGAGCACTTGAACGTCCCAGCACTTCCTCCTCTTTGTGCATTGATTCCGGAAGTGGTAGCAGAAGCCAAACAATGCTTCAAAGACTTTAAACTATCTCCTATAATTTTGTAATAATGTCCACGTTCATTTGGTGGTTTTTTTTCTTCTTCTTTTATTCTCTGCATCCAAACCTAGTTTCTAGTCAAGCAAGGAAATGTGAGAGCCAAATTCAGGCAGTATTTGGAGATAGTGACAGAAAGATGCATATGGCTTTTGTGCTGCTGTAAAAACTCTTTGCTAATTTTAACTTCAAACCATAAATCAAGAAAAACCTTTGCAGCGCACCATGCAGAAGCAGCTGCGTCAGCAAAGCCGTGTGGCCCAGAAGCCCCGTCTGCCAGGGAGTATATCACCTGCATCCGGCCTTGCAGGGCATGATTTACTGTCCAGCTTGTGCCGAAAAGGAGGTTGCCGTTAACTAAAATCTATAGATTTTTCAAAACTGGAGATTAAACCCGAGGATCCTGTCCTTATTTCATTTTATTGTGTGGCGCTACCCCCATCCCCCACCCCCACCCCGCGCCAAACTCTTTATCACAAGCTCAGCGTTCCCCGGTTGATCCCGGCTTGGTAATGATAAATTATGATCGTTATTGCTCCCAGCCAGCCAAGGGTTCTTGTGCCACGTTTGGATGGAAAGTGTGGCTGTTAAACTGAAGCTCTCTGAGTGCCAGCCGCTCCGAGGCCAGGGGGTTGGGCGCCTCTGCTCTTTGCTTTTGGCTCTGCCGCTCCTCCACACCAACTCTCCCTGGCTTTGGGCTGCGGTGGCTGGAGCTTGTCCTTCTTCCGGTTCTTGGCTTTCCATAGTCTCTCCCTTGCATTGTCTTGTCTCTTTACTGCCTTTGCGGTCTGCAGTCTCCAGAGTCTCTGTTCTCCACAGTAAGCACTTCTGCAGGCCTTCATAGTCTTCTCCTGGGTCTGTTCAGGGCCATTCTCTGGAGCGCATCCATCATCCTCCAGCTACTTCTGGAGGAGCCTAAGGCTGGTGGCCCAGACAGTTGTCTGCTTTTTGTGCCACCAGCTCAACTCACTCTCTCCACGATAAAGACCGCCAGGTGGACAATAGGACCACTTAGAAGAGGCTCTGTGAATGCCTAGTGCTGCAGCTCGCTAGGGTCGTGCAGGAAGAGGATCTGGCTAGACCAGTGCGAGGCAGGCAGCCCACATAGCCGCTCCCCCATGTTGCCTTCTGCGGACAACCACACATAGGAAATCCATGCCCAACTTGACTGACGGTTTGAGGTGATTTCTGGAGCGGCTATGACTGATCATCTGAGGCTGTCAATGACTAACAAAACATTTTCAAGAGTTGATTTAGAGTGCCTGGAATGACTCATATATATTTATTGACTTTTTTTTTTCTTTCAAAGCAAAAGCCATGGTTGGGGTATTAGTCATGAAAGTGACTGTTGGTTTATATTGTTGGAAGGAAACCCCTTCCAGGTACCTGTGGCTGACAGGAGGCTCCCTGAGCAGCGGTGAGATGGTCAAGATAGAGCTACCAGAGTAAGGGCCTGAGGAATCACTCAATCAATACCTAGCCGATGGCTGGCTCTCATCATGACAAAGGGAGCTGAAGTCAGAGTTGCTCCCGTCCCTGATGGGATGGTACCAATGTCATTCCCAGCCCCACTAGATGTGAGAGCCATGGAGATAGCAGAATAGATCTCCATCCAGACGCCCTCCTCTATCATCCTGGAATCATCCCCCCTGGCTGGGTTCCTTAGCAACCGTTGTAGCCGAGCATAGAGAAAGGGTTTCTCGGACAGCCATTAGTCAAGCAGCTGATTAGCTCACCCCTGACAACTCCAGTTATTGGGAAACATCCCAAGCCCACGAACCAAGCTTACGACAAAGATCTAACATGACAATATCATCTGTTGCTGTACTGTATTTATAACACATGACCCCTAACTGTTGTCCTGAGGTTGTGGTGGGCTCTCCTGCATGCAGCCTCCTTATTACGTCCTTCAGTCTTGACCATGCTGCTGATTGCAGGACAAGATGCCTTCCCGGGTGCTCACCTCAGTGAATGCTTTAATCTAGATTTGGATCGAACGACGGCTTGCTAGCATCCCGTACGGAACCAGTACCTGATCTCTCTGGCATTCCGTTTGACCATCTGTAAGAGCGATGGCATTAATAAAGTGTGGCTTTCAGGAGGTGGGGGTGGGGCGATTAGACCTGAGGCGACAGTGTGGAAGTCTCCAGCTGAAAACCTGGCCTGTGGTCATTAATCTCTTTTGTTGGATTTAAAGAATTGAAATTAAAACTGAAACCCACGACCCACTTTTTCAGTAACTGTTAAAAAAATAGTGCAGGAAATGTTTATTTTTCTTTGTTTTCAGGGATAGATTCATTTGGACATTGCTAACTGTGACTGAGTTCAGGCAAGCGCTGTTCATGGAAGCTGTGTGTTAAACTGAAGGGCACTTGGTCCTTCAGATGTGGTTGAAAGAGAATTATTATTGTTGTTTGCTGCCTTGGGGCACTGAACAGTTTAGCTTGGTGATTGTGTAGAGAGTAAATACTGTGCTTCAGAGAGAGTAAATACACCACTGAGAATTAATTGGAATCTGTTCCACATGAGCAGATGTCCACCTCGGGGCTGGGCTGTCTGGTCAGATGGCTCTGGGTGACCGGGCTTCCTCCCTGTCAGTCAGGTTCCTGCCACCACTCCTCTGGCTCAGTCCTCTTGGGACCTAGCAGGATAGCAATCTCTGCCTTCCCGAGATGAGAGATTTCTGTTCGTTCCAGAACATCATTTTCGTCTACGGCGTGTGCTTTTTGAGAGAATATGGGCTCTGAATATCAAATAAATCTCCCTTCCTTCCTACTCCACGGTCAGCTTCTGAATGGCTGTGAGTACCGTGTGGAAAAGTTCTTTGATATGAAGAGAGTGCATCTAGTCATTTGGGGGTATTTAATGTTTTTATTTACATTTTTAAATAATAAAGTTTATTAAAATGGTTTAGGAGATTTTTTAAAACGAGACAAAAGACATTAGTAGAGAGTTATGTACAGGCAGTGCTAGATAGCTTACTAAGTATGCCACAGGCTCTAGATTTGACCCATTGCAAAACAAACAAACAAACAACGAAGAAACATATAAACTAAAAACAAAAAGAAAACAGAAAGCAGCCGATGAGAAATAGCTCACAGAAAAGGCACAGAGGACTCATGAAAAATTACTCAGGCTTCCTCGTATTAAGAGAAATGCAAAATCAAACTGCATCTGAATATTTCCTCAAGCCACCAACCACCTGCACTGCTTCTGTGAGCCTCCATACTCCCACCTTCCCAGGCGTGTGGAGCCATCCATATGAACAAGATCACCTGTTTGCAGAATTGTGTGGTTGGATAGTCAACCATGGGGGGATACTCTGATGATGCCCCAGTGAAAAAGTACAGGGAGGTCTTTATGTACTGACAGGGAACTGTCACACACACACACACACACACACACACACACACACACACACACACACTACAATATATATTATATACATATACATTATATGTATATATACCAATATTATATACCAGTTTTGAAGGAGAGCAGAGTGATGACTTACATTAGTCGATTCTACAATTTAAGTTGTAGCTATCAAAATAGTATTATATTGATTTAAAGATAATGGATAAGAATAATTAGACTGTCAAGAGAATAATCAAATAGAAACACATATATGCAATACATACATATGTAATGGGTTCTGGTAACATGCTAATGTAATTCAAACGACAGTGCTTACAACAAAAGATGTCAGAACTATTGGCTATCTGTATAGGAAAACATTTGTACGATACGTTTTGATCACACCCTCCACCTTCCTCTAGTGCTCCTACACTGCCCCCTCCCCACCTATGCCTTTGTTTCTGATCGTCTCCTGAGTTCCACTAGCGGTATCCTGGTGGGGAGCCATCCACAGAAGCATGGACAACCTACTAGCTGTCATGTCCCCAAAGGAGAGTGGGTTTTGCCTCCCTCCGAAGTCATCCACTCTCAGGCCGTCGACCAAGCCTAGGGCCTGGGGGAACCCTCCCTCACTTGGGTTGGAAGTTTGGCTGGCTGGGTGTAATGCAACCAAACACAGTCACTGTGGGTTGGTGTGCACAGAGCAATGTCGTGTCCAGAAGTCAGCATTTCACGCCCCTCCTTCTCTTACGGTTTTGTGTTTCTGTCTGCACGTCCATGATGTTCCCTGAACCTTGGATACAGGGCAGGTTAATAGTCATGATTTATCCACATGATTTATCACTCATAGCTATTTATAATCGACACCTTGGCCAGTTATGGGTCTGTATTAACCATCACCCATTGTGAAAGGACAAAGACAAGACATCAATTTAAAGAAAGATAGGCCTAAACGTGGAAGACAAAATTGAAATTTTGGGAGCTGTTTAAGACCTTGAAATTGGCCAATATTTCTTTAAAAAAATTTTTTTGTGTGTATATGGGTTTTGGCCTGTATGCATGTCTGTGGAAGTCAGAAGAAGGTGTCAGATTTTCTGAAACTGGATTTGGGGGTGATTATGATTTGCCAGGGTATGTTGGGAATCAAACCTGCAATCTTCTGGAGAGCACCCAGTTTTTTTAACCAGCAAACCATCTCTGTAACCCAGGCAAACATTTCTTAAGACAAACAAACAAACAAAAAAACAAAAACAAAAACAAAAACAAAAAACCAAACCAAAAAAAAAAGAAGAAAAGAAAAGCAATAAAACATGTTTAAAAGGTAATATTTTTTGACATTTTTTCTTTTATTGGATATTTTAAATTTACATTTAAATGTTATCCCCTTTCCTGGTTTCCCCTCCAGAAACCAGCTATCTCCCCTGCTTCTGTGAGGATGCTCCCCACCCACCCACCCATCCCTCCCACCTCCCCACCCTGACATTCCCCTACACTGGGGCATTGAGCCTTGACAGGACCCAGGGCCTTTCTTCCCACTGATGCCGGACAAGGCCATCCTCTGAGACATGCATCTGGAGTCATAGGTCCATCCCTGTGTACTTTTGGGATGGTGGCTTAGTCCCTGGGACCTCTGGGGGGTCTGGTTGATATTGTTCTTCTTATGGGGTTGCAAACCCCTTCAGCTCCTTCAGTCCTTTCTATAACTCCTCCGTTGGAGACCACGTTCTAGGTCCAATGGTTGGCTGTGAGCATTTGCCTCTATATATGTCAGGCTCTGGCAGAGCCTCTCAGGAGACAGCTATATCAGGCTCCTGTCAAGCATGCACTTCTTGGCATCCCTAATAGTGTCTGAGTTTGGTGGCTCCATATGGGATGGATCCCCAAATTGGGCAGTCTCTGTATGGCCTTTCCTTCAGTCTCTGCTCCACACTTTGTCTCTATATCCTTCCTGTGAGTATTTTTGTTCCCCCTTCTAAGAAGGACTGAAGCATCCACACTTTGGTCTTCCTTCTTCTTGAACTTCATGTGGTCTGTGAATTGTATCTTGGGTAATTCGAGCTTTTGGGCTAATATCCACTTATCAGTGAGTACATATCACATGTGTTCTTTAGTGATTTGGTTACCTTACTCTCACTCAGGATAATATTTTCTAGTTCCTACCATTTGCCTAAGAATTCCATGAAGTCATTGTTTTTAATAGCTGAGTAGTATTCCATTGTGTAAGTGTACCACATTTTCTGTATCCATTCCTCTATTGAAGGACATCTGGGCTCTTCCCAGCTTCTGGCTATTATAAATAAGGCTGCTATGAACATAGTGGAGCATGTGTCCTTGTTATATGTTGGAGCATCTTTTGGGTATATGCCTAGGAGTAGTTTAGCTGGGCCCTCAGGTAGTAATATGTCAATTTCCTGAGGAACTGCCAAATTGATTTCCAGAGTGGTTGTACCAGTCTGCAATCCCACCAACAATGGAGGAGTGTTCCTATTTCTCCACATCCTAGCCAGCATCTCCTGTAACCTGAGTTTTTGATCTTAGCCATTCTGACTGGTGTGAGGTGGAATCTCAGGGTTGTTTTGATTTGCATTTCCCTGATGACTAAGGATGTTGAACATTTCTTTAGATACTTCTCAGCCATTCGATATTCCTCAGCTGAAAATTCTTTGTTTAGCTCTGTACCCCATTTTTAATAGGGTTATTTGGTTCTCTGGAGTCTAACTTCTTGACTTCTTTGTATATATTGAATATTAGCCCTCTCGAATGTAGGATTGGTAAAGATTTTTTTTCCCAATCTGTTGGTTGCTGTTTTGTCCTAACGACAGTGTCCTTTGCCTTACAGATGCTTTGCAATTTTAGGAGGTTCCATTTGTTGATTCTTGACCTTAGAGCATAGACCACTGGTGTTCTATTCAGGAAATTTTCCCCTGTGCCTGTGTGTTCAAGGCTCTTCCCCACTTTCTCTTCTATTAGTTTGAGTGTATCTGGATTTATGTGCAGGTCTTTGACCCACTTGGACTTGAGCTTTGTACAAGGTGATAAGAATGGATTGATTTGCATTCTTCTACATGCTGACCTCCAGTTGAACCAGCACCATTTGTTGAAAATGCTGTCCTTTTCCCATTGGATGGTTTTAGATTCTTGTCAAAGATCAAGTGACCATAGGTGTGTGGGGTCATTTCTGGGTCTTTAATTCTATTCCATTGATCTACCTGCCTGTCTCTGTACCAATACCATGCAGCTTTTTATCACTATTGCTCTGTAATACAACTTGAGGTAAGGGATGGTGATTCCCCCAGAAGGTCTTTTATTGTTGAGAATAGTTTTTGCTATCCTGTGTTTTTTGTTTTTTTGTTATTCCAAATGAATTTCCAAATTGCTCTAACTCTGGGAAGAATGAGTTGGAATTTGGATGGGGACTGCATTGAATCTGTAGATTGCTTTCAGCAAGAACACCATTTTTATTATATTTATCCTGCCAATCCATGAGCATAGGAGATCTTGACATCTTCTGAGATCTTCTTCAATTTTTTTTCTTCAGAGACTTGAAGTTCTTGTTATACTTGCTTGGTTAGAGTCACACCAAGGTATTTTGTATTATTTGTGACTTTTGTGAAGGGTGTCATTTCCCTAATGTCTTTCTCAGCCTGTTTATCCTTTGAGTAGAGGAAGGCTACTGATTTGAGTTAATTTTATACCATGACACTTTGCTGAAGTTGTTTATTATGTTTAGTAGTTCTCTGGTTGAACTTTTTGAGTCACTTAAGTACACTATCATATCATCTGCAAATAGTGATATTTTGACTTCTTCCCTTCCAATTTGTATCCTTTGACCTCCTTTTTTGTCTAATTGCTGTGGCTAGGACATCAAGTACTATATTGAATAGGTGGGGAGAGAGTGGACAGCCTTGTCTAGTCCCTGATTTCAGTAGGATTGCTTCAAGTTTCTCTCCATTTACTCTGATGTTGGCTACTGGTTTGCTGTACACTGCTTTTAGGAAGTCTAGGTATGGGCGTGAATTCCTGATCTTTCCAAGACTTTTACCATGAAGGGGTGTTGAATATTGTCAAATGCTTTCTCAGCATATAATGAGATGATCATGTGGATTTTTTTCTTTAAGTTTGTTTATATAGTAGATTATGTTGATGGATTTCCGCATTAAACTATCCCTGCATCCCTGGGATGGAGCCTACTTGATCATGATGGATGATTGTTTTGATGTGTTCTTGGATTCAGTTTGCAAGAATTTTATGGAGTATATTGGCATCAATATTCATAAGGGAAATTTGTCTGAAGTTCTCTTTCTTTGTTGGGTCTTTGTGTGGTTTAGGTATAAGAGTAATTGTGGCTTCATAGAAGGAATTGGGTAGTTCTCCTTCTGTTCTTCTGTTTCTATTTTGTGGAATATTTTGGACAGTATTGGTATGAGCTCTTCTATGATGGTCTGATAGAATTCTGCACTGAACCCATCTGGTCCTGGATGTTTTTGGTTGGGAGACTTTTTTTTTTTTTTTTTTTCGGGATCTGGGGACCAACCCAGGGCCTTGTGCTTCCTAGGCAAAGCTCTACCACTGAGCTAAATCCCCAACCCGGTTGGGAGACTTTTAATGACTGCTTCTATTTCTTTATGAGTTATGGGACTCTTTAGATGGTTTGTCTGATCCTGTTTTAACTTTGGTACCTGGTATCTGTCTAGAAAATTGTCCATTTCCTCCAGATTTCCCAGTTTTGTTGAGTATAGGCTTTTGTAGTAGGATCTGATTATTCTTTGAATTTCCTCAGTTTCTCTTGTTATGTCTCTCTTTTTATTTCTGATTTTGTTCATTTGGATACTGTTTCTGTGCCCTCTGGTTAGTCTAGCTAAGGTTTTATCTATTTTGTTGATTTTCTCAAAGAACCAGCTCCTGGTTTTGCGAATTCTTTGTATAGCTCTCTTTGTTTCTACTTGGTTGATTTCAGCTCTGAGTTTGGTTATTTCCTGCCTTCTACTCCTCTTGGGTGAATTTACTTCTTTTTGTTCTAGAGCTTTTAGGTGTGCTGTCAAGCTGCTAGTGTATGGTCTCTCCTGTTTCTTTTTGGAGGCACTCAGGGCTATGAGTTTTCTTCTTAGCACTGCTTTCATTGTGTTCCATACATTTTGGTATGCTGTGCCTTCCTTTTCATTAAATTCTAAAAAGTCTTTAATTTCTTTCTTAATTTCTTCCTTGACCAAGTTAAGTAGAACATTGTTCAGCTTCCATGTGTATGTGGGCTTCCTGTCATTTTTTTTTTCTTTTCTTTTTTTCAGAGCTGGGAACCGAACCCAGGGCCTTGCGCTTGCTAGGCAAGCACTCTACCACTGAGCTAAATCCCCCCAACTTTCTGTCATTTTTGTTTTCGTTTTTTTTTTCTTTTTTCTTTTTTTCGGAGCTGGGGACCGAACCCAGGGCCTTACGGATGCTAGGCAAGCGCTCTACCACTGAGCCAAATCCCCAACCCCTCGTTTTTATTTTTTAAATTAAAGACCAGCCTTAGTCTGTGGTGATCTGATAGGATGCATGGGATTATTTCTATCTTCCTGTACCTGTTGAGGCCTGTTTTGTAACTGATTAATGGTCAGTTTTGGAGAAGGAACCATGAGGTGCTGAGAAGAAGGTATATTCTTTTGTTTTAGGATGAAATGTTCTGTAGATATCTGTTAAATCCATTTGGTTCATAACTTCTATTAGTTTCTCTGTGTCTTTGTTTAGTTTCTGTTTCCATGATCATTGATGAGAGTGGGGTGTTGCAATCTCCCACTATTATTGCATGAGGTGCAATGTGTGCTTTGAGCTTCAGTAAAGTTTTGTTTTCATGAATGTGGGTGCGCTTGCATTTGGAGCATAGATATTTAGAATTGAGAGTTCATGTTGGAGGATTTTTTCCTTTGACGAGTATGAAGTGTTCTTCCTTATCTTTTTTTAACAACTTTTGGTTGAAAGTCTATTTTATTTGATATTAGAATGCTTGTTTCTTGGGACCATTTGCTTGGAAAATCTTTTCCCAGCCTTTTGATTTGAGGAAGTATCTGACTTTGTCACTGAGGTGTGTTTCCTTCTGCAGAAAAATGTTGGGTCTGTTTATGTATCCAGTCAGTTAGTCTATGTCTTTTTATTGGGGAATTTCGTCCATTGATGTTAAGAGATATTAAGGAATAGTGATTGTTGTTTCCTGTTATTTTTGTTATTAGAGGTGGAATTATGTTAGTGTGGCTATCTTCTTTTGGGTTAGTTGGAAGAAGATTACTTTCTTGCATTTTTCTAGGGTGTAGTTTCACTCCTTGCGTTGGAGTTTTCCATCTATTATCCTTTGTAGGGCTGGATTTGTGGAAATATATTGTGTAAATTTGGTTTTGTCATGGAATATCTTGGTTTCTCCACCTATGTTAATTGAGAGTTTTGCTGGATATAGTAGCCTGGGCTGGCATTTGTGTTCTCTTAGGGTCTGTATGACATCTGTTCAGAATCTTCTGGCTTTCATGGTCTCTGGTGAGAAGTCTGATTTTCCCTTACTGCTTTTAATATTCCTTCTTTGTTTTGTGCATTTGGTGTTTTGACTATTATGTGACGGGAGGAATTCCTTTTCTGGTCCAATCTATTTGGAGTTCTGTAGGCTTCTTGTATGTTTATGGGCAACTCTTTCTTTAGGTTAGGGAAGTTTTCTTCTATAATTTTGTTGAAGATATTTACTGGCCCTTTAAGTTGAGAATCTTTGCTCTCTCCTATACCTATTATCCTTAGGTTTGATCTTCTCATTGTGTCCTGGATTTCCTGGATGTTTTGGGGTAGGAACTTTTTGCTCTTTGCATTTTCTTTGACGGTTGTGTCAATGTTTTCTCTGGTATCTTCTGCCCCTGAGATTCTCTCTTCTATCTCCTGTATTCTGTTGGTGATGCTTGTGTCTATGACTCCTGATCTCTTTCCTAGGTTTTCTATCTCCAGGGGTGTCTCCCTTTGTGGTTTCTTTATTGTTTTTATTTCCATTTTTAGATCCTGGATGGATTTGTCCAATTCCTTCACCTGTTTGGTTGTGTTTTCCTGTAATTCTTTAAGAGATTTTTGTGTTTCCTCTTTAAGGCTTCTACCTGTTTACCTGTATTTCTTTAGGGGTTTATTTTTGTCCTCTTTAAAGTCCTCTAAAGTCATCATGAGATGTGATTTTAAATCTAGATCTTGCTTTTCTGGTGTGTTGTGGTATCCAGGGCTTGCTGTGGTGGGAGAAGTGGGCTCTGAAGATGCCAAGTGGCCTTGGTTTCTGTTGCTTAGGTTCCTGCGCTTGCCTCTCACCATCTGGTTATCTCTGGTGTTAGCTGGTCTTGCTGTCTCTGACAGTGGCTTGACCCTCCTATAAGCTTGTGTGTCAGCACTCCTGAGAGACCAGCTCTCTCCTGGGGGGATCTGAGTACAAAGAGCTATGGCACAGGGTCAGATCCGGCACAGACTGAAACTGGAAGGATCCAAGCTTAGTATTTCATGAAGATAAAATATTCTACTCACCCAAGGACATTGTGGTCCCCAGAGGCCAGGCATTACAGTTTGGTCTCCAGCCTGTGGCATTATTAGAAGATGATGTGGGAGGTCTTCAGGATGTTAGGTGCGTGCCTTTGGAAGGACTCCTGGGACCCCAGACCTTTCTTTCACACCCTGTGTCTCAGTCAGTGTTTAAGCCACTTCTAGTTGCTTAAGCAAGAGAACTGAGCACGTATGTCCACACGAAGGCTTTGTGCTTGAAAGTTCATGTAAGCTGTATTAATAATAACCCCCAACGTAGTCAGTGCAGACATGTATTAACAGGGATAGTGGTTAATCATCATTGTTAACTTGATTTAAAGTTGTCTAGAAAGTTGTTCCAGAAAGAATTAACTAAGGAAGAAAGGCCCCTCCTGCCATTGATGGTGCCATCCCATGTGCTGGAGGCCTAGACTGAACATAAGGGAGTGAAGTAGAAAGCCAAAGGGGCACTAGCACTCTCTCTGTTTGCAATGTGTCCTGGATGTGAGCATATAGCCTCATGATTACCCCATCATGCCCTCTGGTCCCTGCTGGACTGTAGCTGCTAACACTATAAACCCATACCACTTTCCCTATTAAGTTCCTTCTTATTAGATAAGAAAAGTAGGTAGTTAGTACAGCCTTTGATCAAGTAGGCTATGGTTTTGGCTACATAACAAAAAATATTCTGTATCAATAGAATGAATATAGCTTATTAATTTTTTTTAAAAAAGGAGTAAGGTTAATAATTTATAGAGTATGAATCTATCTTACAGATTCCAGACTGGATAGAAGAGAACATCATGTACAATTTTCTACTCATTCAGATTCTGGAAACAAAAAAGCCCTGTTAGCTAGTGGTAGAGGGCTGACCAGCCATGTCCTGGTACCTTTGAAATAGGAGCAAATATGGGTGGAGGGGACTTTGAGGGGTGTGAATGTTCTGTATGGAAGTGCGTTTGGTGGCTTATATGGGTATTCAGGAATGTCACAAGTCTCTGGGCTGTACACTTGAAATGTACTTCACTGTATATTAGGGAATATAACACATATTGATGTCATTGTATATGAGTTATACCCCAAAAGAAGGAAAAATGCAGCAGAGTATGTAGGTTTTGACGTTCCACTGGTCACACAGTAGTTTTGGCTTGCCCGCCTCTCTCGGAAAGCAATGAGAACCTGGGGGAGGTCTTCTGCTTCTAGGGAGAATAGGTCACCAAGAAAGAGACTATACTGCCCCTCTTGGATGTTATACCTTGTGACTATTCCCAAAGACTGGTGTGCTGCAGGCTTGGTTCTCAGCCTGACACTGCTGAGAGGGATGGAACTTTTGAGAGGTAGCAGCCCAGTAGTAGGAAGTTAAGCCACTGGGAACTCACCGGGGTCTGTTGCTATCTTTCTCCTTTGCTTGCTGGGGGGCCAGGAGGCAGCCTTTGCAGCTCCCTGCCCTTTCTTTGAAGGTCTGTCTCTATAGGCCTCAAGGCAATGGGAAGTCCAGTCAACCATACATCAGAACTCTTGGAGCTGTGAGCTAAAACGAAAACACTCTTTCCTTCGGAGTCTTTTGCCCCGGGAGTTTTGTGCTGATAACAGACTGTTAACTAATGTCCTTCCACAGGCTACTTGTAGTTGTGTTCTGGAGCCTCTCTCTCTCTACCCTCTTTCTTAGCTACTTCTTCATATTATAAAATGTCATTTATTATCATACTCTGAGTGAGTTCCTTGATAGCAGCTTCCAGCTCTTTCTTTTCAAACCATGTCCAGGACAAAGTTTATACCATTTATTGATATTTTTTGCTAGAAAAATAACTTTTTTACTTTCAAGATTTTTTAATTGGGATCTTTCCTGTCCATCTGTTCTGTTATAGTTGTGATGTTTTATTTAAAAATAAAAATTAAAAAAATAAAAGCCTCTGCTTACATCCTGTGAAGGCAGATCTTATTTTTGACTCCCTTGAGCACCCTAAACACAGCCGGACTGTTCAGTACAATTAATTTTGGAATGGCTAATGGCTAACGAGCCAGTTGTTGTTGGAGTTGCCCCCCCCCCCCGCTCTCATCCTGTGACTCTTGTGTACAAGTTGAAATTGCTGACTCATTGTCTGCGGAAGGGTTTGCGTTGGCTTTTCTCTCTTCTTTCTTTGTTGGCTCACCCTTCTCTGATGAGTGCTTTTGCAGTAGGCCCTGGAACCTCATCTTATGCAAGCATATGGGGGCTTCTACTCCCCTCCATGATATTCTGCCACGGAACCATCTGAAATATGCCTCATTGCCCATTACGAGGGTGTCTTTCCTGTCAACTCTCCTTAGGAAAGTAGTAGTTCGTTTTCAGCCAGTGGCGTTCAGAAATTTATTTCAGACTCTTTTCTGGAGCTAGGGAGCCCCACCCTAGCCCTGGTTTTAATCAATGGTGGTGGCTCTAGCTTTTGTCTAGGCGCCCTACCTTGGCTCCTCCTCTGTGTAGAAGACGGACTCCCAGCATCACTGCCCCCTGCTGGAAGACTGCAGGCAGTGCACCCTGGCTTCAGCCCTGCTCATGGTGTCAATGAGATGCTCTTCTTGCTTGCGAGCACGCTCTCCTCTGATTTCTCCTTTGTCTTCTTGGAATACCTTACTCCCTTTCGTTTTGTGTACAGCACGGAGCATATCTCACTTCTGTTACAATCACTCAACCGTGCTTCAAATGAATTCAACCTTCCTGGACCTATCTAGATTATATTCAGGGATCAGCTTGACTAGCTATCTTTATTAACACTTATTTAACATGCCAGGAATGAGTGATTTTGAGATGTTTACATTGCCCGCAAATCATATTCCTTATCACAATTACCCTAATGTAGTGTAGACGTTAACTGCCTGGAACCTAATTAAAGTGATGGTGGTGGTGGTGGTGGTGGAGGTCAGAGCTGAGGCTGGAGTCCTATACTACTCGAGTGTTCTAAGATGATGCTGGAGCTCCTATCAGGAAAAGCTACGGTTTCAGTAACAAGCTCTGGAACACACACACACACACACACACACACACAGGACCCGAAGATGGCTAATAGCAATGCACAGTGCTGGAACTTGAACCTGAGTGACCGACGTTCCCCAGAGCCCGAGGGCTGAGACACATAGCTGAGTTCACGTTAATGTGGGACAACGGGCAATGCCATGCCATGGGTCAGTTTTTTTTGTTTTTTTTTGTTTTGTTTTTTTTTTTTGTTTTTGTTTTTTTGGCTTTTTTTGGTTCTTTTTTTCGGAGCTGGGGACCGAACCCAGGGCCTTGCGCTTCCTAGGTAAGCGCTCTACCGATGAGCTAAATCCCCAGCCCCCCCATGGGTCAGTTTTACCTGTAGCATATGACACCGGGTTTCTGTCATCTTGACATCCGAGCTGTCATCCTGGGACAAATTCTCCCCAGCTGGCCCAGCACATCAGCTCGAGGCCCTCGCATGCCTGAGTTCTAGATGATTATCGATCTACCCCTGAGCTAAAACCTTGATCTGAGCTGCGACTTCCCTACTGAGCCATGTCCCTGACCAGTAGATCCCTTGCCTTGGGCTTGCCCACTCCACACATCTGACTAGGGAGCTTGCCAACCTAAGCTCTCTCCAGCACCATGCTAAGTTAGACGTGTAGGGCTTCATTAGCTCACCTTTTGGCACATCCTAGTGCAATGCCAGGAAGCGCCACGTTAATAAGCAGTGGGCACAGGAACATGCAGCTCTCTACTGGAGATTGCTAATGTCTCCGACGGGCTTTTGTGAGAAAGCTTACTGAAAACCAGCTATGTTGCCTTAAAGGCTATTTTAGGCCCAGGAGCAATCTTCTATCCAAATTCTCTTGCATTCCCTTTTACAAAGAGAGCCGGGTGTCATTTGTCATTCCATGCATTGGAAGGCAGCTTCATCTTGTGGAATTACTATTTAATCATGAAGGTTCTTTGTTTCTGTGAAATCAGCCAGCGGTGATTTGGCAGTAATGAGCCATTCAAGGCTCTGAATTGCGATTGGAAAAGCAGAAATGTCCTTCTGTTTCCATCAATCTGCAGTGGACCCCACGGATAAGACATCTAGAAACGTGAGTCCAGTGCTTTGCAAGTCTGCACTTAAGAAAGGAGGAGTTTTTTTGGGTTTTGTTTGTTTTCCAGTTTTGCTCCCCGAGCTGTAACAGTGAGTTTGTTTTCCTGTGGGGCACACTCTTCTCACAACGCCCTGTATTTAACTCATAGCACGGACCTGCAAACGACCAGAAAAGCTACCCGAGGGAGAACTGGGCACATCTGGGTTAAGCGGTGGGTGGGTGGCGTGGTTGTGTTCTCCTCATCCCTGGGGGCAGAAGGTCTGAGTGACAAGCTTGTGTGGGCATAGCGTTCTGGGTCTGGGGATCTGCTGTGCCACCTGTATGGGGCCAAGTGAGCCACAGAATCTACAGTTACGATGGGAAACAGTAAGAAATAAACCGCACAGTAACGAGGCACATGGTAATCGACGAATCGCAACCGAAAGGAGCACTCGGTTGAAATGGCAAATCAGGACCGACCCTCCAGTAGGGAAGGAAGTTAGGTCCCTGAAAATAACTCCTTGAAGAGGTTCTTGGGACCCTCTCTCTTTTCCTCAGCTAGCCCAGGTTATTTGACCAGAAGCTGAAACCTTTGAACTATGAGTCAGAATAGCTATTCTTTCTTTTAAATTGATCATGTCAGGCTTTTTTTTTTTTTTCTTTTGTCACAGCAGTAGAGCTCAGTTGCTGCCTTTGGAGGAGCCTCTGAGGATATTGAGGACTTGGATGACGTAGGCTTTCGTTCGGAACCTCCCACCTCTTGCTATGAATAAGGCCCTGTAGGCGGGAGGGAGGCAGGATCCTGACTGTCCACTTCTGCAGCGTCCTCCCTGCTTTCTCACCCGTCTCTGAGTCTGCTATGCCTCAGTTTCCCTATTATAAGAAATATGTGATTGATCATGTAGCCTAGAGGTTCCACCACCACCGGAGACTGTGATGCAGGCAAATGAACTCATACTGGGGAGAAAAAGGAACCAGGGGTATTGGAGAGGCACAGTCCTGAGTATACTTCATGGAGAATAAGGACTGTTGTGGCCTTGGGAATGTGAAGGGCCCAGTCTTCCTACCAATGAGGACACTTCCCGTGGTGGAAACAAACTCTCTCTCTCTCTCTCTCTCTCTCTCTCTCTCTCTTGTTGTTGTTGTTTACGTGCAGGAGTGGGCTGATTTGTCTCAGAACCTCGCCATTTTGACAGTTTACAAAATGAGAACCAAATGAACCTAGAGAGGTTCTCTAGAAGCTTCCTTGATTTTTCTTTGTATGGTGCCCTTTTGGAGAGCCATGCAGCCTCTGCGCTGGCTTAATGTGTCTAATAAAAGCACAAAGCCTTTGATAGTCGAAGGCAGAGCGCTTGCAAATCCTCTGAGGGCATGTCCTCTTGAGCAAGCAGTGGGGTTTTACGTTTTATTTATTTATTTATTTTACTTATTTCTTTGTTATTACTGTGTGCGCATCTGCGTGTGAGTATGTATTTGCATGGAGGAGGTCAGGGGACAGCTTTCGGGAGACGGTTCTCTCTTTCAACATTTAAGTGAGTGCTGAGAATGGAACCCAGGTGGCTTAGCCGATGAGCAAATTCAGCAGTGAGCCTGCCCCAGGCCCTGAGTAAAGCCTTCCAGGTCACATCTGTACTGGCCATTTTGTCTCTGGAGCTGAGCCAGAGCAGAGCAGGCGTGAGCGACGTCCCAGGTGTCCGAGACGTGATGGACCAAGTTGATTTGGACATAAAAATCTGGTTTCTCTTCCATCCAGGGAAAATACCAAGAAAGGAAGTTTCATTTGCTACTATTTAGTTAAGAACATAAAGACCCTTAAAAGCCACACAGATTTCCCAGCATGCATTGACATTCAACAGTTTCGCAATTAAAACGATAATGAAACTTTTCTCCCTAGCACTCCCCTTTAAAATCAGTGTGATGGGTACACAGCACACCATTAGGGGGAATTATGCAAAGCAGCCTCCCTGTTCCAAGTTTTATTTTAAGATTTAATTTATTCCAGATTCTGCAGGAAAAAATGCCCATGTGACAAGCCTGCTAACAGATGTCAATTTAGTTTTATAGCACATGCCTGCACTGCAGAGCCAGGAAATGAGGATTATTCTCCCTGCCTGCTGTTTACTGCACACCGCAGCCTTGGAGCACTGAGCTCCAGAGGACGGCTGCTTACTAAGCTGTCCGCACGCGACTTACCCTGTCAATGGCGCTATCGAGTGTAAGCTTCGGTCTACATCCCGCTAGGGGAAGAGAGACTCTGGAAAGAGCAGAGGTGGCTGAATATAGATTTTCCTCCATTTTAATATCATCTAAGCCCAAGGATAGGTTAAATGTGTGAGAGAGAAAGAGAACTGTGTCTTTATATGTAGAATTAATTTAAGTAATAGGTACTAATAAATATGTCACATTTTAATTTTTGTTTTCTTATTTCCTATTATTATTTTGGGTTTTTCAGAACAGGGCGCCACACTCTAGCCTTGCTGGCCTCTTAACACGGTCCGTAGACCAGGCTGGTCTGAACTCACAGTAGTCTTGTGACCAGTGCCTCTAGCATGCAGGAACAACAAACAAATGTAACTCTACCTGGCCTTGGTACTTTCAATTGTGGTCCAGTGAATATGGGATAAGACTTGCTAGCTTAACTCACTTTAGTGGCTCAGCAGTGTGGGTTAGCGTTAAGTGCAGTGACGTCATGTGTCTGGTCTCCAGAACTTTCGACCTGCAAACAGAAAGCCAGTGCCTGGAGCTGCCCTTGCCTCCACCCCTCCCCAAGTCCGGTGACTGTTAATCCTCTTGCTGTCTTTGCGAGCTGCCTGTTCTAGCTATGGCACACAAGTGGAGTCTCGCGGAGTGTTTCTCCTTGTTTGTCTGTGGCCCATTTCCTCTGACACACTGTATCAGTGACTTTTCTCTTGCTGTGATAAAATACCATGGCTAAAGGTGACTGCGTAAGAAGCAGTTCATTTTGGCTTACGGGTCTGAGGCGTTGGAGTCCGCCATGCGGGGAAGCAAAGAGGCGAGTAGCAGGCATGGCGGCAGGAACAGAGAGCAGAAAGTTCACTCTTCAACAGCGCGCACCAGACTCAGAGGGCAACCCAGGAGTAGGCAAAGCTGTGAACTCCAGATGCCCACCTCAAGGATGTACTTCCTCCCCAAACAACGCCACCAACTGGGAGCAAGAATTCAAACGTCCAAGCCTATGAGGCGCACATTTCTCCTTTAAAACACCACACACATTTTCAGGACTCCTCCACATTGAAGCGCGTATCAGAAAGCCCTGCCTTTTTATTTATTAAAATTCTTTTGAGACAAGTGTCTTTCTATGTAGCCCTGGCTGGGACTCTCTGTGTAGACCAGGCTAGCCTTGAATTCACAGGGATCCGCCTGCCTCTGCCTTCCCCGTGCTGGAATGAAAGCATTTCTTCCTTTTTAAAGCTGAAGAGATATTTCATTATATGTATAACACATTTAGCCTGTCAATTCATCTGTCAATAGCCACTTGATTTGTTTCCAACTCTTGCCTGTTATGGGCAGTGTGACCTTGAACACGACGAGCCTATACAGTCTGCTTCCAACTCCGTTGGATATAATATGGACTATGGGGTGGCTCTATTTTAATAATAATAATAATAATTATTGTTTATAATAACTATGTCATTATAAAATATTATTTTATATTTATCTTAAATGATATTAAATATATAAAATATTTTGTATTATAATATATAATTTATAATAATAATTTTTTTCGGTGGTGCTGGGAATTGAACCTAGGGCATGCTAGACAGATGCTCTGCCACTGGGCTGAATCCTCAGCCCCTATTTATGTGTGTGTTGGTTTGTTTGTTTGTTTGTTTGTTTTTTTTGAGGAGCCACCATACATTTATCACAGAGTACAGCATGTTATAGTTTCATTTTTAAAAAGTCACTTGAGATTAAAATGTTTTGGAAAAAACAGAACTCTTGTAATAAGCTCCAAAGAGGAAGTTGGGTATGCCACAGGACGGTTTATAGAGAAATCTAATCTAATGTGTGATTTGTTTTGTGTTCCTGCTGACCAGGTCACAGTGGGAGCTGGGTAAGTGATGGGCGGGTAAAGCGACCACCCACACACCTTTGGTGATTAGCCTCTTTGGATTTCCTCCTTCCTGTTCCCCAGTGTCCTCTGTTCTACCGGATGGCAGTAGAGAAAGAGTTTACTAATTCAGTCCAATGTTTCCGTGGTTGTCTCTGTCTATCTCTGCCATGTTATAGAAAACCGTGTTCTCAGTTAGGTTATTTTTCTTGCTCTATACTTCATCCAGTCTTTAGAGCTCTTTCCACCAGAGATGCTCCTCCCGTGCCTCGAGGGAGAGAGGAGGAACCTGCCCATTGGGATGAGATGCTGTTAGGAAGGGAGGGGATGTCAGGGAGAGACTGCTCTTTCTGTTCTTAGAAAACTGCCTCCATTCTCTAACTCTCTAAGGGATGGTTCTAGGAAGAGAGCAGAAAGACCTTTTGCTCATTTTCTCATTTGGCTTAACTCAGTAGTATTTTGTTCAATTACGTGGTGCTTGTAGCTATTTTAAATGGAAGCCTCTGTCTTGAGACACGAAGAGAATCTCGGGTATTAAGATTATGTAGACATCACATTAGAAGTCCTACCTTCTTGTACTTGACTCTGTAAAAGAAGCTTGTTTATTTGATTGCAAAACTAGTAGAGAGTACAGCTATCAGTCTAAGTCTTGCTGTTGTGGTTGCTGTTAGTAATCAAGGCAAAAAAAGAGGAAGAGGAAGAGGAGGAGGAAGAAGAGGAAGAGGAGGAGGAAGAAGAGGAGGAGGAAGAAGGGGAGGAGGAGGAAGAGGAGGAAGAGGAAGAAGATGAGGAGGAGGAGGAGGAGAAAGAGAAGGAGGAGGAAGAAGGGGAGGAGGAGGAGGAAGAGGAGGAGGAAGAGGAGGAGGAGGAAGAAGGGGAGGAGGAGGAAGAGGAGGAGGAAGAAAGGGAAGAGGAGGAGGAAGAAGGGGAGGAGGAAGAGGAGGAGGAAGAAGAGGAAGAAGAAGAAGAAGAAGAAGAAGAAGAAGAAGAAGAAGAAGAAGAAGAAGAAGAAGAAGAAGAAGAAGAAGAAGAAGAAGAAGAAGAAGTAGTAGTAGTAGTAGTAGTAGTAGTAGTAGTAGTAGTAGTAGTAGTAGTCTGGTCACAAAAACATTTGGCTCAGCTTTCCTTACACAATTTTGTTTCTTGCTGTTACCCTTCTGATTAGCCGAACATAGTGGTTATCTGAAGGGAGTTCTGAATTCCTCAAGGTTGCTCTGGTCTTGCTACTGGCATGGGAGAGTCAGATTGATGGTGTTTTCAGGATGCCTCTGGAGCAGTTAGTGCATTCGGAGCCACACCGTGTGGTTTCTGCAGAGTGAGGACAAGTTTCCAAGCAAGACACTTGAGAGATTAAAGACAAAAGTCTGCAAATCATGACCATGGTGCCATTTGCTCTGGGTGGAGATGCCCAACGGCTGAGAAGGCGCTGAGGACCATAGGACAATGCTCATATACTGAGATGGAGTATGGCTGACAGTGTGTCCCGCTGTTCTTTTCATCTTGTTAACGGTCGTGGGTGAATTTCTTTTAGGTCACCCATTTCCTCAGGTATTGTTAAATTGTGGGGAGAGGGGTGTCAGCATTCTGGATTGGATCTTAGAAGTATTCGGAACAGGAACAGGGAAAGTCTGGGGTCCAGAAATCCCTTTGGTGTCCTCAAGACTGATTTTGCTATAGTGACAGATACAGGCATCATCGGTGTGTGGTCATCTGCCTGCTTCATGATGTCGGTAAAAGTCTTGTACCCCTGAGCTTCCCTTGGGCATCTCCTGGAACACCGATATGAAATAATCTAGTTTCTTTTGACCTTTTTATGATATCTACCACAGCAGTGGGGCCGTACCTCTCAGGGTTTCTGCCTTATGACATTCATTTCTTCTGCCTCCCCCCCCCATTCTCTGTCTCTGTGTCTTGTCTGAATCTCTCTGCTATTTCATTTTGACACCTTTTGGTATAGTACTGAGTCGAATGTTCTGGAATTTTCTAGAAAACTTAAATTATCTGACTGAATCGACAGGGGCTGTCACTTATTCCCATCATTGTCCCCAAGCCTTGCCACTTAATTATGTTAAATAAAAACATCTCACTTGCTATAAAAGGTCTGAACATGTGTGTGTGTGTGTGTGTGTGTGTGTGTGTGTGTGTGTGTACATACCAGGGGTCGACGTCAGGTATCTTTCTCTATCACTTTCCATATTATTTTATTTTTTTTAGAATTATTTATCTATGTATATGAGTACACTAAACTGTCTTCAGACACAAGACGAGGGCATCGGATCTCATTACAGATGGTTGTGAGCCACCACGTGGTTGCTGGGAATTGAACTCAGGTCCTCTGGAAGAACAATCAGTGTTCTTAACCGCTGAGCCATCTCACCAGCCCCCATATTGTACTTTTAAAAACAGGATTTTTCACTAAGCCTGGAGCTTGAGGATCAACTGGCTGGCAGTTGAGTCCCTGTCTGCACCCATCCTAGCACTGTGATTGTAGGCATGTACCACCTTGCCTGGCTGGGACCCAAACTCAGATCCTGTGCTTGTGTAGCAAGTGCTTGCCCACTGAGCCATTTTCCCAGCCTCTATCCTCAATTTCTAGCCTGTTAGACTTCCCTAATATATTCCTACAGATATCTTTTTTTTTTCTTTTTGAGGCGGGGTTTCACACACCCCTAGCTGGCCTTGAACTCTCTCTGTTTGGCTTTGAGGATGTTTTGAGCTTTCCAGCTGCCCAGTGTCTGCGCGCTGGGACAGAACCCAGGACTTTGCGCATGCTCTGCTCACTGAACTACTTCTCCACCCCCGATATCCCTTCCTCTCACCTGACTGCATCGCCTTACTTCCAATTTGCCTAAATATTTCCATTCCATGTAGCTTCGATCTCAATTTCCACTCTTTCTAATATTATTTTCTGCATTTGAACAAGCGAAAATATTTCACTCATCTTTTGGATGCCATTCCAAACGCCATTTCTTCCACAAAGCCTTCCTCACGCCCGTTTAGTTTTTATTGCGTACATGATGTATGCTCGCCGTCAGAAATGCTCGTGACAGAGAACCCAGGAAGGGAAAGGCTGAAAACTGAAGTCGCAGTTAACGATTCTAACACTGGTGATGCTTCCTGTTGATATATGCGGTCTCCCATTTTTCTTTCCTACGGCATATGCATTTTAACCATTACACCGCTGTCAGACTACATGTGATAGTTTACGCTTGATTTTCTTTTTACTTAACATACCTTGAATATTTCTATGTATCATTAAGCATTTGTTTTAGGTATGTTGCAGTACCATGTGTAATAGCAAAAATCCGGAAACATCACAATTACCTCGTGGAAGGATGGAGTAATGAAAGTTGCTAAAAATCTATAAGGCCAACCATTCAGTGACTATGAAAAAATACTTACCATATGGTGGAGGTGGTGTCTGCCTTTAATCCGGGCACTTGGGGGTGGAAAGTGGGCAAAGGCAGGTGGATCTCTGGGTTTGAGGCCAATCTGGTCTACAGAGTGAGTTCCAGGACAGCCAGGACTGCCCAGAGAGACCCAGACTCAGGGGAGGAAAAAAAATGGATTTACTTAAAATATCTACACATATCTGTGTTTTGTTAATATGGAAAATATCTGAGCTAAATTGTTAAGAATTAAGAGCAAAGTGGCAGATGGGAGCATACTGTGACGCCCACAATTTGAATAAAAATAAGTCCACATGTAACTCTATGCTTGTACATGTACTTTTAGGTAAGCACATGGGGGATTCTTTAGATAAAGGTACTTTTGGGGTTCCCTTGGAGGAATACTTCGAGTATTCATAATAAATACTCAAATGGGATAGAAAAACCCACCTCAGTTTTCTTTTGTGTATGCTGACATTTTAAACGTGTATTTTATGTACTTTTAATACATTTGTATTACCTATTTATGTACAATGTAACCTTTGATGGCTACATATATTTGGTGAATAATGGCATCATAATGTGTGGGATCACTTCTTAATTGATGTGGATCTAGGCTACTTCAAGATTTTGACTATCACACACCATTCCACAGTGGTCTTTTCGGTATCTCTCACTAAATTTCCCGCAAAAGACTTTGCTCTAAAAAAAAGAAAAAGGGGGCTGGAGAGATGGCTCCATGGTTTGGAGCCCTGACTGTTCTTCCAGAGGACCTGAGTTCAGTTCCCAGCAACCACACGGTGGCTCACTGTAATGGGGTCCTATACCCTTTTGTGTGTCTGAAGACAGCTATGGTGTAGTCATATACATTAAATAAGTCTTAAAACAAACAAAACAACAACAACAGGGCGTCCAGTGGACGTGATTGCTTCTGTCTTTGAATTCCATACCATTCACCTGCATGGCTGTCCTATGGAAGCTGGATAAGGTTTCTTCCACCGCCATAGTCTAGATCCATGAGGTGCCCGTCCTATATCACTGTCATAATAAGACACTTTG
Organism: Rattus rattus; assembly: GCF_011064425.1. Classification (NCBI taxonomy): domain Eukaryota; kingdom Metazoa; phylum Chordata; class Mammalia; order Rodentia; family Muridae; genus Rattus; species Rattus rattus. The sequence goes on from NC_046171.1 coordinate 40,523,249, forward strand.
AAATGTCACATGGTGATTGTCCTATTGGCTTCCCTTTCCTTACTTCGACACAGGGTTGCAGTGAATCATAGAGTGGATCACTAGGTTTCACATAGTGAATATCTTTCTAAAATGATGGTAATGAAATTTGTCCGACTGACTGTCCTGGGATAGCCCTCTTTGTAGATCACTGTGTACTACACTCTGTAGAATTTCATGAAATACCAATGTCTTTAACTATTTGAAGTAAGGCCGCTTTCTTTACCTATTCATATGTATGTGTACATATATATTTACATATATACATGCATACACATATGTACATATATACACATATGTTCATATATGTGTACGTGGTTACATATACACACATACATATATATGCATGTATATATACATAAATACATATATACAAATATATGTGTTCATATAGACATAAATGCACATATACTTATATACACATTCATATGTAGATATACATGTATACATATATCCATATATATAAATATAATTATATATCATATGAATGTATACATATCATGAATTCATGTAACCAAGCTGCAGAACTAAGCAAAATTGACTGCTTCTGGCTTCCTCATTAATAATTAATCGCCACTTGTCATTTATTTTCCTTCTATTGGCTCACGGTGGCAGACAATTAGCAGTCAGTGTGGAGGCGAGGAACGCTGATGAATTTTGTCATGTGGGAAATTACCCCGATGCAAATATACTCGAGGTGAGCTATCCCAGAGGTTATGGATCACAAATTAAGATGCCCGAGTTACATGCTTTATTGAATCAATTAAAAAAACACAGTGGGAAGTAAGGGGAGGGAGGTGGAGAACGTTCATGTACCAGTGGGATACAAGGACAATTCTGCACGGATCCTAACCAGCCATCAGCCTCCCCGCCCCCTCTCCCATCCCTCCCTTCCTCCCCTGCCTCTGTCTCCCTTCTTGAGCTCTCTGGTCAGCCTTCCCTGCCCACGGTGGGGCAATGAGGTCCAGAATTAAGGTTGGGAGTAAGGAGATTCCGTGCTAGCGTCCTGGCGATGCAGGTAGAAGTGCTTTCAGTCACAGCCCTGAGCTCACTTATTTAGGTGGGAATTAATGGCTCCCCGAATACTGATTGACTCCGGAACACTCAATGCTCATTAACCACTTGGATGTTTAATCAACATTCCTATCGCTTTCTAATGCCTAGCACACATACACTCTGTAACCATCCCGGGAGGTGGGCTGATATTCTAAAAGGACACTGGTGCCCTTCTCTTTGGTTACCAAACAGTTGAGACAAGGTGCGCCAAAGGAATTATAATTTTCCCAGGAATCTCCTGCTGGGAGAAGTAAAAGCTGGGAGCCTTGCTAGGCCTCTCTTCCCTTTCCCACTATGGCTGTGTTGGTAGACCTTGCTTTTCTGCCCTTTGGTATTATTATTTGTTTAATTGGCCCACTAAAAACAGCAGTCCAGCCCGATTCGTCAGACTGTCAAGGCCTAACCTTAATGACTGGCTAAGTTACCTGTTCACTATGCAAGGTTTTGTGAAGTTCGTATTTTCCATTTGCTGCCTCACCTTCTGTAGAACTAAACAATCTTAAATACAATAAACGGCCACTACCAGTGTAAAACCCAAAGTAGACTAAACTGTGCCGAGTTACTTCGTGTTTACCGCAAACCCATTTCTGCGGTCAAGCATCACTGTGCTGTCTTTACAGGACCCTGAGACAACCACTGATGGGTTGTTATGAATAAAAGTGAGCAGGGTGAGGTATTCCGCCATCCTGAAGACCCATCCTGAGTTCATTCTTACGATGCCTTGATAGTCATAGAACAAAAACCTGGCTATTGCCCAAAGGAGGGGGCTCCCTGGCAAACATTTTACTTTTACAATTACACTGTGTGTGTGCATGAGTGCGTGTGTGAGTGTGTATATGTGTGTGCATGTATGTGTTTGTGTGTGCATCGTGTACCCGCATGTGTGTGCGTGTGTATACATGAATGTATGTGTGTGTGCATGTGTGCATCGTGTGTATGTATGTGTATGTGTGTGTATGTGTCTATATGTGTGCATGCATGTGTGCATTTAACTGTGAAGTGTATGTGTATATGTGTATGCATGTATGTGTTTGTATGTGCACTGTGCACCCACCTGTGTGTGCATGTGTGCACGTGAATGTATGCGTGTGCATGCATATGTGCATGTAACTGTGAAGTGTGTGTGTGTGTGTGCATGTGTGTGCATGAGTACCACAGGTCCCTGTGGATGGAGGTCCAGTGGGAGTCAGCTCACTCCTTCTAGCACATGGGTAGTGGGGATAGAACTCAGGTCATCAGGTTTGATGGCAAATGTCTTCACCCTCTGAGTTCTCTCAATGGGAGGTACTTTTCAGAAAAAAAAATATTTTGGCACCTTTTAATGTCCCTCAGTACCCAGAACAGTGTTCTATGACAAGTAGGAATTTTCCTTTTATGGTTGTATTCTGGCTAACTGACATTTAAAGATGGTCTGCCTGGGACATGTGTTTAAGGAACAAAGTCTCTAGTGTCAGGCTCGTACGAGTAAGTTCTTAACATTTCACAGAAAACTAAACGCCCCAATCACTGCGACTCCCTCCTCAGCTCCCGATCTTTTCTCGGTGTAGGTTTTAACACATGCTGTTTCTAAGAGGAATGTACAGAGAAAGTTTAGCATCTCCCTGCTTCCTTGTAAAATTCAATATGATGTAGAAAAGCCAAAAGCACCAGCAAGGGAAAAAAAAAACCAAAAAAACAAAAGGAATATTCTATCTGCCTAGGAGCTGGCTCCCGGCTGCCTGTGCTGTTTTAACACAACAAAGCCCGAGATGAAAGACTTAGCATGCCATGAAATAATTACCTTGGCCTGAAAAATGTCATACGAAGCAGAAAAGATAGAGATTTAGCTAGCAAGGTTCTTAAACACCATGCACATGCATGCACACATGCATTCACATGTGCATGTGCACACACATGCACGTGCACACACATGTGCATATGCACATACGTGTGTACCACACACACACACACATATGCATGCTAATGGCACTGAGAAGGAGAACACATCTGGAAACCTCCCCTCTGAGAGTCACTTGAACTTTTCTCTCTCTGTTAGGCTTATCACAGGTAGGAGTTTAAGAAAATTTGTCTTGTGAGGGAAGCCGAATTCCTTCTCTAGCTTCTTCCACATTCTGTCATCAGCAGGACCCTATCTTGAGTGTTTGGAAGAATTCTGAATAATAAGTTTAGATCAGCTAGAATATCCCAATTTGAGTCTTTATGTGCTAAAAGCTTTTAATCAAGACCGAAGAATGCTAATTTATTTAGACAGCAAAATATATTAAGGGAGATTTAGCTTTCTGCAACATTTTTTTTCCCTGACAATTTCTTTATTATAATTTAAGCTGCATATTTTGGAAAGCTCTTTCCATTCGGAGTGAATTTAACATCCACAGATATAACGTAGGATAGCAACTTCTGAGGAATTATTGGACAGCAGGCGATAGATGAGTCCCGTTCCCTAGGCAACCGCATGGAGCGATGTACCATCCCCCCACACTCTTAAAGCGAAGTTTAAGGTTGCAACTATTTTGGGTTTCAGCTTCCTCTGAAAGTGGGTTTTTATTTCTCAAAGTTATTCTTTGCTATAATGAAGTCTGAGCCCTCGCCTCTCCTCTTTGCCATGCACATGGGCCTCCCTATCCTTTGATCTCAGCGTGCTGGGTTGTTAGGGGAATGGGCACCATGGAAATGAGATCACACTGAGGATGGAGGCTAACAGGGGGCAGGCTAGAGCTGAGCCTTCCCAGCCCTTTGGGAGGCTTTTGTCATTTGCCTGGAGTTTTCTGACCCCCTCACTCTTTTGTGATCTTTTCTTCTTTTTTAGCAAATGTGGTACGATGCCCTACCCTTTAGCTGAAAACCGTTTTAACAGAAACGATGCTGGAACAAGTGTTTCTGGCTCTTTTAGCAGACCTTTCTGTGTGGGTGTCAAGCGCCATCTTGGCCGTGGAATCTTCTGTGAAGATTCACCCTTTCTCTTCTACCAACTTCGGCTCAACTCTTTAGTCTTCTCCTGCCCTGTATGTCTTGGTGATTTTATTTCAGCATCGACTAGGCTATTGTGACCCGAGCACTGACCCCTTAGGGAAGGCACCCTAGTATATCCCTGCAGAGACCTCAGCACCTTTCAGAAATGTGAGGACTACTTGTTGATGCTCCCTTGCCACTATGCTATCTGTGGCTGGGGGTGTCTTGTGACCCAAATGATCTAAGGGGCTTCTGGAAGAATGAAAATCTCTCTTCCCCATATTCCAGTGGTTAGACGTCACATTCATTGGTAATATTTGAAAGACATTTCTTAGTAGACCAAGTTCATTTTTGCCCAACTATCAACCACTTAAGTTATGGACTCTAATTGGTCCCTCTCGTGCCGTATGGTAGTAGACTGCGGGCATGAAGAGTTGCTAACATGCAAAAGGAGAAAGACCTGTATGTGGCCCTGTGCGCATGCGTGCGTACGCACGTGCGTACGTGCTTGCATGTAAGCTCTCCGGCTATCCAGAGAGCATCCGCTGGTAACGCTGCATGTGCGAATGTATAGCGGTGAGAAAGGAACAGAAAGAAGGTTGGCAGAGGCGCGCGCTGGGCACAGTTTGCCGCCTTTGCATTCTGGCTGCATCGTGGGAATATGGGTAGCCCCACCACAGGCTGTAGAGGTACACGCTCCCCGTGTGGGCCAGCGTAAGCTAGGCACACCGCGCGTCCGTATTAACATCACAAACCCTCAGGCTAGAGTTTTTAGGCGGGTCTAATGTTTTGACACTGTGACGAAACACCATCTACAAACTTCATCTTCAAGAGCAGTGCGGTCAAGTTATGAAAGAAAAAAAAAAACACCAAAAACGCATGTTTTAAGCATGTTTATGGTTTCTTTTTATTGGGTCCCATTCATCTCTGTTCTGGAGTGCAGACGGGACACAGCTGAGAGGAATTGGATTTGGGTTATTGATTGAATTTGCTGGATGATATTGAAACATAACGTAAAAATGGTTTTTGAAGTTCTCTTTTGCATAAAGAACTAAGGGTGAAGGGCCAGTGCCAAAGTTCATTGCCCTCAGAGTTACTACCAGCTGTAAAGATTACACAGAAGTTATGTATGGTGTGAACGGTGCCTCTTACTGCCTATGGCTTGGGGAGCCACGGGTGGGAAGGAACTACAGGGGAGAGTCTATGTCAGGTAGCTCTTGGCAATTATAGAGGAGTTTAAGTTTTGTTTGTTTGTTTGGATAGTTGGTTTTTTATTTATTTTTATAGCGTTCAGGATTGAATCCAAGGCCTGTGCATGGGAGACAAGCACTGTACCTCAGAGCTACATCTTCAGTTTCAAAAGGAGGAAAGAGAGTAGACACAGGACATAGATATGAGAGGGAAACAAGAAAAGAAAGGGAAGTCTGAGAGCGGTTGAAGAGTCAGCCTGTATTGTGTTCACAGATAAGCACCAGAGAAACCAGGACTGTTGAATGTGCAGGCTTGTCTCTTCAAAAGGAGAACTGTGTAGCCTGCTTTCTGCCTAGAAGGCTGGGGATGGAGGTGGTTAATAGCCTAGGTGACCTCTGCGCTACCTTACAACTCAGGCCATGCCTGGCTCCCTCAGCCTATCCCAGACCCTTGCTAACAGGACCTTTGTGCTCTCTGTTGGGCCAGGCCACATCTGGATCCCTCAGGTTCTACGAACAGAACTGGAGGTGATTAGTACCCTAGGTGACCTCTGTACTATCTGTAGGGCCAGGCCACACCTGCCCTTCCCTACAGACTCTTACAAACAGGACTGGCCTGGAGACTCGGAGACCACACCAGATCCTCTCCCAGGCCTTTACGATGACACTTGTAGTCAATCTATAGAGCCCATCTCCAGGGAAGAAGGCACGTGTACTTTGAGAAGCGCTTTAATGTAATTAATTATACCTCAAGCTTTATTGTGCACACCAGATTGCGTTACACCAGAAAACTTTTCTCCAAATTGTACTGTACTCACATACACCTAAAATAAACTGCCCACTGTCAGACTGGAAGTTAGGACCAATACCAGCTACTGAGTCATGTTGAATCCCACTTCCTTCTTGCCTCACACAGATCAATCCTATGCTGGGGGTTGCACTGCAGGCTGGGAGGGAAACTCTGGAAATGCAATCAGTCTTTTTGTAGCTGAGAAAAACTATCAGAGACCTGTCAGCAACGCTTCAATAATTGGCTTAAAAGTTACCTGAATTCTGATGCCTGGTGGAAGTTGGACAATTCAAGGTCCAGGGCCTCTGAGGAAGTAGGCAGGCCTCACTAGAACAGACTGGACAAAGCAAACATTAGAAAAGGTGATCGCATCGCTTCTCGGCCTTTTGGCTAAGATCAAGTGTAGAAAAGGTGATCACAGTCACTGTTAAGGAAGGGAACATCAGTCACGTCTGACAATTCAGCAGTAGCTATCGTTATCTGTCAGCAGACAGCAAAATGTAAACTGTGGACAGGCATGACACGTCTCCCTTGGCTATATTTTTATGACCGACTTTCACAGAAACATATTCGTTTTTGAAAGGGAGGAGAATCAAATCCCACTGTAATAAAGTTGAGGTGCCAGCATGTCTAGTTAATAATTCATTTTCCAAAGAAGTACTCGTTTCTAAAACACTAAAAATCACTCCAGGGATCTGTATGAAGAGATTTGAACTCGGTTGTTTTGTTTTGTCTTGTTTTGTCTGTGTAGAGAACAAAATAGGCCACATTCCCCAGGAACAATGAGAGAGAACACGTTCCACCAAGGATCCATTAGTGTAAGCTGTAGGTAACCCCAGACAAATATTTGCTATTTACTGTGAACTGTGCACTTGTCCTACTTTGTCTCTGGGTTTGGAAATCATTCTATAGATAACTGAGAATTGGATTTTCCGTGGACTGTACTTGGAGGGGTTCTTCACATAGCCTACGAATAGTTGATACTTTCTTTGTTGATACTCCCCGGTTGACTGGAATTTGGGGGTTGTTGTTTTGGGTTTTTTTTTTTGTTTGTTTTGTTTTTGTTCAAACGCACATCCCAGTGAGATATTACTAAATGCAAGTCATTCGTCACATTCAGTATTTAGGAAGAGGCAAACTGAAAAGGTGCTTTTAACTGAAACTGTTAAAAGTTGCAGTCAGCACAAATTCCATCGACACCCTTCTAATTCCTGAGGTTACATCATCAGATTTGGCAACTCCACTGTCGGGAGCGATGCCCTTGAAGCCCTCCATTATTGATGTTATTATTATGATTAGAATTAAGTATGACTGGATTCATTGAAAATCCCCACCCAGCTACAGAAGACTAATACAAATCTGGTGGTCAGGATGAATAATGATATGATAAAGTTCTCTTGCTGAGAAATACATCTGACGTCAAGATGCCCAATGTGATGACCTGTAACCTTTCTGAAAAACCAACATCCTGCTGACTAATAGATGTGACAAACCTGTGACCTTTCTGACATCCTGTCAACATCAGCCGATTCCCTGACCACACGAATACTGTGTCCTTGGCCTGTGTAAATATTTCCCACTTACCCCCTCCCTCTGTTACCCCTGTTATGGTATAAATTCAGCCTTGGGAAAAATAAGATTGTCGCCTTGATCAGACTCTTGTCCTGGCGCCTTCTTCGTGTCTCGTGTCCCCCATTCTCTTCCGGGTACTCAGCACCCGTCGTTGACACTCCACTTCAGTAGAAGGCATCGTTTTCCCTTCCTTGAGTTTGACCAGACGAGGGCCTGTTTCAGTCTCCTTATGGGCACAGAGCGCTGGTGTGAGGTTCGCAGCTACAGGAACTCAGAGTCACTACTTTAAAATCTCAGACAAGACGAGGGCATCTTTTGCCCATGTGAAGTTCTCCCCAGGAACCTCAAAAGTGTACGTTCCGGGGAAAGCGAGGCACTTCTCACTCTGTTTAACGTGATTCGGTCACAGTTGGTATATAAGCAGCGTCCGCCTGAAACTGCCCACTCCCTGGAGGGAGGAATGCTCTTGGTGCTGAGGGAGGGACTGCATTCCTGGTGATAGGTTAAGGACAGACTCCTACGTTCCAAACCTGGTGTCTGCACAGGGGAGAAACTGCAGTCTATTCTGTTTCCACTGCCACCAGGACACTCCTCCAGTCCCGGAACAACGGCATTGCCTCGTGACGGAAACTTCCAGGCACCAGCAATTCTTCTAATTCTTCTTGGGGCTCCCGTTTCAGAAGCTGCAGAACCCAAACAGCCAGCATCAAACAGGGTGATGATGCTCTTGGCTGACAACCCTCGGAATGTTGCTGACTACCTCCAGGCTCTGTTCCAGACCAACACGCACACTTAAAAAAAAAAAGAATCTATTATATGTATTGGTCTTTGATTCTGTTAGAAAAGTATATTTTTGGATCATTTTCAAAGGATAACCATTTATCAAAATGTCCATGTGAGACAGAGTATTCACAGTGATTTTGCACTTTGGCAGCCGTCCTGCAAGTTTCCGGGGCCGGAACACTGGGAGAAATGATTTAGAGCCGAGAGGAGAAACCCAGCCTGACTCCTGTTGAACCTCCTCTCCCCCTCCCCCACCCCTCATAGCAAATGCACCAGACTGTTTGCATGAGAGGAATCCTAGGTGAGTCCTCTGCTCCGACACTGTGCTGCCTCGCTTTGCTTTCTTGCTTCTGGATTCGAAGTCTTCTCTGCTTGTGGGATGGGGTTTCTCACCAGGTGTGGAAAACAGCGGATGTTTTACATAAAACATAAAGAAGAAAACGTCTCTAAATTTTGGTAGCAGGTTTTTGTAAGGCTCCCCAGAGGTTAACTTGTATGGCTATATCTTCACTACTATGGGACCCCTCCCCCCTAAAAAAAAAAAAGAAACCTCTCAGGACATGGGGCTGGAGAGAGGGCTCAGTGGTTAAGAGCACTGGCTGCCTTTCCAGAGGTCCTGGGTTCGATTCCCAGCACGCACATGACAACTCACAACTGTCGGTCACTCCAGTTCCAGGGCATCTGGCGCCCTCACACAGACATACGTGCCAGCAAAACATCAACGCACATGAAATAAAAATTAAAATTAAAAATTAAAGGAGAAAAAAAATCCCGGGACACGTTACTGGATTCCTCTCATGAGAAGCACGGGCTGTCAGCACACGCCCCCAGAGTCTTCAAGTTAAGCTGCCGAAATGATCTTTGCCTGAAATATAAGGGAGCTGTTTATGAATATTAAACAGATGGCCTTTTAAAATAAAACAACCGTAAAGCCCAGAAGAAACAGATCTTAGAGTTATACACACTCTGTGGTGCTGATTACTTTCCAAATTGGATGAAATGCTTGCAAGAGACACGAGAACGCTCTAGAAGGGGGAGCAGCCATTTTCCTCGGATTGGGGGTGGGGGAGACTAGGACAGTAGCTCAAGGAAAGATGGCTAATATACCTGAAGCTTCAGGTTCAACGCCCTCGTGCTGAGGAGGAGGGGGAGAGGAGAGGGGAGGGAGGAGGAGGGAGAGAGAAGGGAGGAGGGGGGGGGAGGGGGGGGAGGGGGGAGGGGGGGGGGGGAGGGAAGGGGGGGGGAGGAGGAGAGGAGAGGAGAGGGAGATGGGGAGAAGGAGGGGTGAGGAAGGGGGAGAGAATGCAGAAAAGGAGGAAAAGGTCTTGTTTGAGGACCAGAAGGTTGAGTGAGTTTTTTTCTCTTCTCTTCCATGTACCCTTTTTATTCTAATTGTTCATAAACACCATGTCTTAGTCTTTTAAAAATGGAAACCAACTCACAGCTTCCCAAATTGCTCTCTCTTTCTGGGGTATGGAGAGGCCTGGGTGGGGCTGGTGTGTTGCCTTGGCTTTTTGCTACATTGAGTCTTAAGTAATTTTTTTTTTTTTTTTGGCAGTTTAATTTCTAACATAATGGTGGCTGCAGACTTGACTCCTTCCAAATCAGACCCAGGCCTGAATTTAGGCCATGAAAAGAGTAGTAAAACCCACTCCCCACCCCGCCCCCTCCATTTGCAAGGGGGTAAATTACTTGGGGAAGACCTTCTGTAGCAGGAGCAGGGACTTTGTGAACTCTAGCCCATCCATGAAAATGATGGCTTTCTTATTGGATTATCAAGCACACTTATGTGGGATTTTATAAAACACGAAATGGCAAAGAAGTGTCCTGTCCCCAAATCATGCCGTTTGGTGCTAAGGAAACCATGATAATAATGTGGATAACTATAGGGTTATTTTAAAGAAAATAGAACGCGGAGGCCTGGGGACACCAGTCTCTATAGGAAAATTAAGTACAGCGTGCAGGCTGTTTGGTTACTTGGTTTTGTTGTTTTGCTTTTCCTATGGCTTCATACTCAGTCCATGTGCTTACATGGCAAACGTGTCACCCGTTGAGCTACGTCCCCAGCCCTTAAAGTGAACGACAGTGTGGGAGCAGAGTAAGACTAAAGATGTTATTCATTTGTTTCACTGAAAGAAAAAGATTTAAACAACCAAACAAATCTGTTCTTGCATTAAAGATGGAGGGATAGGGTTGGCAAGATGGCTTAGCAGAGTAAAAGTGTCTGCCACCAACTTTGACAGCCTGGGTTCAGTCCCCAGGACCAATACGGTAAAAGGAGGGAATCCACTCCCACCAGGTATCCTTACAAATAAAATAAAATAAAGTAAAATAAAATAAAATAAAATAAAATATTTAAAGTGTACAGATATGTACAGTCCCCTAGTGATTCACAATTAGTCAATATTTTGAATCTTTAAAAATGGTATAGAACTACAAATGTATTGACTAGAAAAAAAAAGAGAGCTAAGTTAATTAGCATAATGCCTCAGATGTCATGTTTTCATACTGAAAGAACGGCCGAGTGTGATTTTCATGTTGAGTTTTATTCTGCAGTGTGAATTCTAGACAAAGAAGAGAGAAGGGGTGCATGGAGTGGTGGCCTAAGGAACTGTGGCAGGGGATTTGCTTCTGGAACAAAGGAAACAGAGAAGAGAACAAAATGTCTGGAAAACCTGGAAGAAAAGGAAATGTAGATTCTGGAATTAAAAGGTTATTGAGATGCTAAGAACAATGGATTTTCTTTGCATTGCTGTGACAAAATGAATCTAAGAAAAACAACTAAATAGAAGAAAAGATTTGCTGTGGCTCTCGGTTTCAGGAGTTTTACTCTGTGGCTGTCTGGCACCCTTGCTTGTATGTTGTGTTAATGTAGACAGAAATATCATGGCGGAAGGGTTTGCCACAGGAAAGCAGTGTTCCCTCCGCATGGCAAACATCAGAGGAGCCGAGAGAGGATGGATGGGTCTGGAGACAAAGAATTCCTTTCAGCTCCTTATCCTCGGCGACTTGTTTCTTCCACGTACCTCATGGCTATGGATTCATCAGTGCACTGACCCACTGATGTTAGCAGCTTCCTGTTCCAGTCACCTTTCAATAGCCACACAGCCAAACCATAGCACTCCACCCCCATCCCCCAAGGAGCATGGCTTCTCATGATGCAAAATGCCCCATGACCCGCGAAGGTGTCCACAGTCTGGTACTGCTCAAAACCCCAGTTTAATGCCTTCTCTGAGACTCAGGGTGAGCTCTTAGATAAGAGTCTCTGTAAAATCAGTATAAAGATTACTTATTTCCAGGATACAGTGGTGGGGTAGGGTACAAACTCCTACCCCAAAAGGGAGAACTAGAGAAATAGCAAGGTGTGTGTCTGAGTGTGTGTGTGTGTGTCTGAGTGTGTCTGTGTGTGTCTGTGTGTGTATCTGAGTGTGTGTATGTGTGTGTATGTGTGTGAATGTGTGTGTATGTGTGTGTATGTATATGTGTGTGTGTGTGTGTGGGTGTATGTGTGTGTGTGTGTGTGTGTGTGTGTGGTGTCTGTGTGTGTGTGTATGTATGTATATGGTATGTGTACTTTTATGTGTCTGTGTTATGTATGTTTGTATATTTACATATGTATGCATATTTGTATGCATGTTTGTGTGTGTGTTTGTCTGAGTGTGTGTGTGTGTGTGTGTGTGTGTGTGTGTGTATATGTGTGTGTGTGTGTGTGTGTGTGTGTGTGTTATCGTGTGTGTCTCTGTGTGTGTATATACACACCCGTGTCTGTATATGTGTGTGTGTGTGTGTGTCTGTGTGTGTATGTGTGTGTGTGTGTGTGTGTGTGTGTGTGTGTGTGTGTGTGTGTGTGTGTGTATATGTGTGTGTGTGTGTGTGTGTGTGTGTGTGTGTGTGTGTGTATGTGTGTGTGTGTGTGTGTTGTCTGTGTGTGTGTGTGTGTGTGTGTGTGTGTGTGTGTGTGTGTGTGTGTGTGTGTGTGTGTGTGTAAAAAGAGATGAATCAGTGGTTAGAAGCACTGGCTGCTCTTCCAGAGGACCTGTGATTAATTCCCAGAACCCTCTTGGCAGCTCAAAATTGTCTATAACTCCAGTTCCATGGGATCCAATGCCTTCTTCTGGCCTCTGTGGACACAAGATGCACAGACATACATGCAGGCAAAACAGCCACACACATAAAATACCAAAAATTTAAAAAAAAGAAATAAGACTGTCAAGGAGGTATCAGACTAAAGCAATTTCAAAACCCAGCAAGGGAAACATTAAACAATCGGGCAGCTAGGTACATGGTGGCAGGATATGGGTCCCCAAAGCCTTGGGAAGTCCTGTTCTTAGTCCCTGCCAGGGGCAGTTCCCATGGGCTAACCATTTGCTTCCTATTGTGATCTGCTCATGCACTGTTTGAGCTGCCAGGCCTCCTTTGCAGCCTGGAAGGAAGCTATGACCTTACCACTTATTTCTGCACGTCTTCAAAGTGAGCGTCACACAGGCATTGGCAAGGCCTGACGCTCAGACCATGGCCCCTGTGTCCCTGGATAGATGAACACAGGGAACACTTCTCTAGGTGTTCCTTCTTAAAGTGAGATCTTTCGAATGAATAAATAGTACAGCTTTACAAACTTGAGTCTGTGGTAAGTTGGGTTCAGTCGGACGCTGAGAGCTCAGATTGTTGGGATCTATCTTGGTGTAAAACACTTAGCTGTGTTCATGGTGTTAACAATCTTAGTGACCATGCCTTTCTTGCCTTCCACTTTAAATGCACTCCTCTCTAAATTGCTTTAAAATCCCTTCTGTTCTGATATTTGCTCCTAGTTTTCACTATAAATCTGGCCCCCAAAATGTCAGCAATAATACTACTGCCTTGGAACTTCCTGGGTTGGCCTCCACAGAGACTCAGGACATGGACAGAATGAGACAGAATTTCATGCCACAGTGTGACAGGAGTGGCTTCTAGTCTAATTCCCAATACCATCTCCTTTCCAACTAAACCTTCATAATTCAGTCTTCACCGCATTTCCTTTTGGCAACCTGGTCTTCTACACTCCTGCCAGAACTACCCACTAAACTCTGTTTCTTCATCAAGTCTCTCTGACTTTTTTTCTTTTTGGTTAGTCTTTCCGAGGGCTCTGAACAATCTGGTTAGTGTGGTGGTTTGAGTAAGGCTCATCTATTTGAATACCTGGCCTCCAGTTTGGTGGAACTACTTCGGAAGGCTTAGTAGGTGTGACCTTGTTGGAGGAGGCGTGCCACTGGAGGTGGGCTTCGAGGTTTCGAAAACCCACATCAGGACCACTTCCACCCTCTTTCTGCCTTCATCTCATAGGTAGATGTAAGCTTTCAGCTCTGCTCCAGTGCCATGCCTGCCCACCACCATGTTCCCCACCAGGATGGAAATAGACTAAGCTTCTGAAATTCTAAGCCAGCCTCCAATTAAACGTTTTCTGTTATAAGCTGCCTTGGTCATAGAGTGGAAACTAGGATAGCTAGGAACAGTCAAAGCAATGACTCCACTTCTTGGTACCGATTTTCCATGTTAGGTTTGTTTTTGCGTGTGAGAGAGAAAATACTTGAAAAGCCACTTAAAAAGAAAAAAAATTATTTTGATTCATGGTATCAAAGGTTTCAATCCCCAGCAACATGGCTTCATTTTTTTTTTTATGGGACATGTAGGGATGGGGCAAAGCTGCTCACCTTGTGACAGGCAGGAAGGAAAAAGAGATGGAAAGGGACCAGGGGCCCATGTGTCCTTCAGTGGCATTCTATCTATAATCTGCTTCTACCAACAATCTACCTGCAAACTGTCAGCTAGGCCCCAGCTCCTGTTAGCCCACTCATTGTGGACTTACCAGTGGATCTGTAGTCCACTGGTGAAGCTAATACCAATCATCACTTAGTACTTCCACTCGTTGGAGACCGAGCTTTTGGGGGAACACTTTATATCCAAACTGTAATCGATGAGGACCTATAACCTTTAATAGATATAAATTATTAGGCTGTTGCCCTGCTGTCCACTACTTCCTTGTGGAAGTCTTCAGCTCTGCACAACCTTTAAAATATGCACCCCACTCTTAGGAAGTAGCCAAGAATAGTGGCATGTGATTTACATATGTAGAGTAGGTTGAGTTGCATCATACATGTAAGGTTAGGTTGACTTGCATCATACATGTAAGGTCAGGTTGAGTTGTATCATATATGTCAGAGTAGGTTGAGTTGCATCATACATGTAAGATTAGGCTGAGTTGCATCATATATGTAAGAGTAGGTTGAGTTGCATCATACATGTAAGATGAGGTTGAGTTGCATCATACATGTAAGATTAGGTTCTTGCATCATACATGTAAGATGAGGTTGAGTTGCATCATACATGTAAGATTAGGTTGACTTGCATCATACATGTAAGATGAGGTTGAGTTGCATCATACATGTAAGATGAGGTTGAGTAAGATGTATCATACATGTAAGATTAGGTTGACTTGCATCATACATGTAAGATTAGGTTGGGTTGCATCTGGAAAGAAAACAAAATAAAGCAATAGCTTAACTGACAGAGACATTTCTTCCTCTGACATAAAAGAAGTCTAGAGCCGGGTGGGGAGATACCAAGCCACTGGGGCCCCATTGCTTCTATCTTTCCCTCTTTCATGGCTAAAATATAACGCTCTTCTCTTGATCCAGAAATGTTGTTGACGGTCTAGCCATGACAACTTCACTCCAAGCAAGGATTAGAAGACACTCTGAGTGAGGAAACTCGGAAATCTCACAGGACGGTTTTATCTCATTGGGTGGATCTTTGTTGCCTTACTGCACAACTATTGAGAAATGAGAAGACAGAGCCTTTTCCAGGACACATATGACTCTTCCTACCCTTGTGGATCATTGGCAGATATTGGTCCATCTTGGCAAAGGGAGCAGAGGCAACAGATGGGGGAGGGGATTTGGAAGTCCTGTGAGTCCTGGACAGTGAAAAAAACACACAAGGACCAGCTTTAGGAAGGCAGATAAGCTTTACTTGGGGGTGAGTCAAGACATATAATTTGGGGGACTGGGATAGGAACACTCAAGATGGGTAAAGGTCACTGGCTGAAGGCTCAGGGACTGAATGCCTCATTAGTGTGGGGAAGCGCTTCAGGAATCTCAGGTGCCCGCAGAACAGGTTCTTATCAGGAGAAAGGAAGCTGAACCTGTAATCTTAGTCTAGGCTACGTGACAGTCCACAGGTAGAAATGTGGGGAGGTTTTGAACTCTCCCGATAAAGTCAGAGAAGACGAAGCCCTGTCAATGAAGGGAGCCCTCCATACTGTGCTGAGCCCCAGGAGGCTATCCGAACAATGGCAGACTTTGACATTAATTAGCAGAGTTTTCCCAAAGGCATAGACATACATATAAATACGAAATAAAAATAAGTGTCGAAAAGTTTAAATGTGCTGAGAGATCACTCAGCCCTTAAGAGAACATGACGCTCTCTCAGAGGACGGAGGTTAGAGCCATCTGTAAATCAAGGGTTTGTTGCTGAGGAAGAAAGAGAAACAGGGATGTGTGGGCAAGCAACAGCTGTACTGGAATAGTTACCTTTGAAATATCATATATATATATATACATATATATACATATATACATATATATACATATATATTACACACACATATATGCATACACACATACATATATGCATACACACATACATATATATGTATATATACATACACACACATATATATATATATATATGCTGTTTTCCCCCATTTTGTAAAGGCATTTCTTAGAGAATTTTATGACATTTGCATGTATTAATATCCGAACTTGTATTGATCAGAAATAGGTTTGAAAACACCAGATTGTGCTTTTGGTACAAAGAGATTCTTGGCAGAGAGAGATGCTGGTAGGAGAAGGAAGATGTGCATCCTACTAAAATATGGCGGTCTTTAACTTGGCCACCTGGCTAGGTCTTCAAGTCTCCTTCCTTTTTCTTCATGACTCTTTCCCTCCCTTCTCCCTTCTCTGTCTGACTCGACTCTCCTCCCCTCCCCTCTCCTCTCTGAGCCATGCTTGAGATGTAGGCATTAATCACTGAATTTGTGATCTTAAATGTGTCATTTGGGCCTTACCTTTCACATGCGGAAGTTGGGCCGATGTTCACAAAGCCTAGACTAATGGCTCTAATCTGTAACAGAATACAAGAGAAGCACCAGTCATCTATCACCCATCTGTCATCCATCTCTCCGTAAGAACCCCATCTACCCATCCACTAACTCACCCACACAGGTATTGTGGTGCATCTTCCAGATCCCTGGGAACATACTAGAGGACGGGGGTTCAAACCCAAGCCATCAGCTTACAGTCTAGCTCATAACTTTTCCCTCCTGTCAGAAAAATATGTAATCGAAGAAACTGTCTTCAATTGCCAGTGTGCTGGGTATAGATGACTCCTGGCTATCATATAAAATGCCTCTGTATAATTCCTGTAGGAAATTTTAATATCGCTTCTGAGCTGTATTCCCAAACGTAGGTGTTAGGAAGCAGAGAAAGCAGGCTTTGATGTTGCCTTCGTTTTTAACCGTGTGTATATGGGTCTACGTCTGGGCAGGTCTGTGAGTGTTTAAGTGCAGGTACCTATGGAGTCCAGAAGGAAGAATGAGATCGCCTGGATGTAATGTGGGAGTTGACTGCTTGGTGTGGGTGCTGGGAACCAATTCAGGTGGAGGAGCAGTGTGTGCCCCCAACCACTGAGAGATCTGCCCTCAGGTTTTTGGGAGAGCGGGTAAGAATCAGGAGCTGTCACTGACGGACCTGATCCTGCTCCAGGTGCTCACAGGTGCTCCAAGTGCTCACAGATGCTCACAGGTGCTCCAGGTGTTCACATGGTGATGTTTCAGGTGTGTTTCCTGTTTAGCCCCAAAATGGTCCTATGGTATGGAGTTTGTTGTTTTCCTCCAAGTCACTGGGAAGCTAACCTGTCCCAGACCGTTTGATTCGACAGTCTGACCTCGATCCAAGGTCCCCAGCCCTTATGCTGTCAATAGAAAAAAAAGGGGTTCATATATGTAAATGCATTTTCATACACAGTTCCAGGGAATGCAATTCCTGTGAATTTAGCAGGCTTTGACCTGATGGAATCCATTTACGCAGTTGGTTGCAAAACCACCATCAGTCTTCCAAGGCCAAATATCACCTATGTGGTCATGCCTTTCTGCATCTGCTGATGAGAACAAGGTGGCGTCGGCCGAGCTGAGGGTGAGAGTCTCAGACATTCATGACAGGAACAGCTCAGCCAGTGTCACCATCAGAGATTCGCCAAGTGTGGTGCTTAGACCATCATCACCATCACCCTGGTTCCAATGAGAAATACAAATCCTCAGCTCACACCATATCGACCAAGCCGGAAACTGTTCTCTGAAGGCCTGCAGACGTCGGGGCTGCAAGCAGCGCTCTGCACGGCGCCACCAGCGCGCAGCGCCACCAGTGAACCTCTGGGCGGAAATGGAGCATGCGTAACACGGTAGCCATTTGCCGCACGCAGTTACCTCTTGAGATACAGAGGAGGAACCGTTGTGTGCTTGGCCCATATGGCGAATGGCTACTCTACAAAGCAGCACAGATGGGCAGCCTCCTCCAAGCCTTTATTTCTTCTGCTGAGCCCAGTAGAGATAATCTTTATGTGATTTCCCCAAGCAGTGTGCTTCAGTCGCAGCTGCGCGCACACACTTGTATCTGTTCTTACCCATTCGGCATCTAACTCTAGAGCGCGCCCACAGGTAACCCCTGAATTATTTTAATTCGAAGGACAGCATTTGTCCTCAGATTTAAAAATGCCCCTTTTAATATTCTTAACAACTTGGTTTGTTTTTGTTTTTGTTTTTGTTTTGTTTTGTTTTTGTCTCCCTGTAAATTAGTGCTGGGTATTCTTGCCTTCTTGCATTTGGCCATGTTGGCTGTGCACAGCATGTTATCTTTCTGGAGAGCATCTTTCCGGGTGCTCACTCAATCGATTGAGTGTATTGTTTATACATCTATTCACTAAAACGTAGCTTGCTGGCTCTCTGGCCAAAACTCAGTGCTCATAAATGCTTAACCTTGTTTCCTTGTAAATCCTTGGAACCTAGCTCTATAGATGCGTGTTTTAAGTCTCTTCTCACTTTAGAAAGACTTCAGAATATTTACATCAAGGCAATAGGCCAGGAGCATAGACCAATCAGAGGATGTAACTTTAGGTACAGAGCTCTGATCTTACAGTTGTAGGCCCATGGTGTGGGGTGGGGAGAGGGGTGTGTGTGTGTGTGTGTGTGTGTGTGTGTGTTCATGTCTGTGTGTCTCTCTGTGTGTGTCTGTATTTGTGTATGTGTGTGTATGTCTGTGTCTGTCTGTGTGTCTGTGTGTCTGTCTGTGTGTGTGTCTGTGTGTGTCTGTGTGTCTGTCTGTGTGTGTCTGTGTTTGTATCTCTGTGTGTGTTTGTATCTGTGTGTGTGTTTGTGTGTCTGTGTTTGTGTCTGTGTGTATGTTTGTTTGTGTGTGTGTGTGTGTGTGCATGCGTATGCGTGCACACATGCAGAGGTCAGAGGAGGACTTCAAGTATCACTGTTCATCTTCATAGAGGAGCAGGGTCTCTCACTGAACCCAATGTTTGCTGTTTCAGCTAGGCTGGCTGACTGTCGATCCCCCAGGATCTCGCCTCTATCCCTCTGCAGTTTCAGGTGAACGTAGCCATGCCCGACTTTTTATGTGGGTTTTGGGACCTGAACTCAGATCTTCATGCTTGTGAGACAAGTGCTGTTGGCCACTGGCCATCTCCTGGCTCTTTGACTGTTTTTCTCCTGCTCCCTGGATGCAACCACAGTAAAGCACGGTCCCTTACCATTGCAGGTTTCCAGTATCCTGTTCTACCTCTTGACTTGTCATGGGCTCAGCCATTCTCTCCTCCGCTCATCCCTAACGTGGGCATCTGGTCCATTTTTTGCATCCCCTCGCTAAGGCAGCGGGTTCTTGCCTAGTAGCCTCAGATTAGAATCTCCCACAAGCCGGATATCTGGAAGAACAGTCTTTGTAAATGTTGTCATTCCCTTTCAAACCCACAGAGGCTGTTCCCTGCAGAGGTCATTTCTGAGAGCTGATTACCACGTAAAATATTTCCCTTTATTATTAGTTCAGAATTGGTCTCAGATTAGCTTAAGTGACCCTTTGTGCTTTTCATTATGTCCGGGGCAATTCTGGTCTCTCTTTCTTTCCCTGTGGTGGCAGAAGTTTTGCAGTTACATTTCTGGCAGCTGACAGTGTTCATTGAACTTGATTTAGTGTGTTTAAGGCTCCAGGGGAGACTTTTAATCCTTCTCCTATGGAAAAAGAATAATTTGTCCTATTCTTCTACAGTAAGATCCCTTTCTAGTGTGTTTAGCATTGGGTTTCTAGGTGAATAGCTGTCTTCCTTTAAGTAGACACGATATGTAGAAACTTAGCTTTACTTTAGCATTAAATAGCAACCTTCCTTAATTAAACTGAAAGGAAGGAATAATTGATACTTGCAAATCCTGATTGAATATTGACTCAAACTGTAATAATTATAGGGAATTAATATATCTTGATTTTTTTGAGGTAAATAATTGATGATAAAAGTATTCATAAGTACTTTTAACTCATAATGAGTTAAATTGAAGTTAAAACATGAGATCAATTACAGAACTCTACTTGTATACTTCTTTTCATGAATCTTTTGCTAAATGAAGAGTGTCTATAAATATCTCCCTGTGTGTGACCTAAGCCTCAAGCCCAGACAGCTGCTGATGAGGAAAGATGTGTTTGCAGGTAAAAATGCCGCCCGTGTGGTACATCCCTTGTCTGGGCTAGGTGCTTGGTAAGCTGGTGGTTTGTAATGGCAATTTACTGATTATCACTTATGCAGCTTCAACCCAGATTTTGAGTAACCCTTTATTATTGATGGGAGTGGTCAACTTAAAACTGCACAAATGTTCTCTAGGTGGGAAAAGAATAATCTATACCTTTAAATTTTAGGATAGAGCAACATACATCAGAAACATCTTTGTTCCAATGGTTCAAGTCACAAGTCATAAGTAGATAGCATCAAATACTTAGTTAAAACTGGCTATTTTATTTGTTTGTTTTCTTTAAAAGACATTCAAACTTCTGTGTCACCCAGTAACATAAGTGCCGGGGGCCAGCCCTGACATTAGTCTTCTTTCTCCTGTTGGTTCTTCTTGAGGCAGTGGAGGGGGAAGAGTATCGGGTGGAGGATAGGGACTTTGTCTTACAAGATACTTAGGGTTGCTGTATAATAATAAGTTTACTTATCTAAGTCTAAGTTACTATGTTACTGTAGCTGATTTACTTATCTATGTCTAAGTCACTGTGCTCTGCTACTGTAACTGAGCGGCCTGTGTTCCTCTGAGGCCAGAAACTGCAGTCTCTGGCACTTAGCATCTCATTCTAAAACAGCAGGAGATCAAGTAGAGGATTACTTGCTGGAGCCTTTTCCCTTTTGTCCCTATGCCTCTTGCTTGTCAGGCCAGGGGGAAGTTTGGAGCCATAAACTTCTATTATTGAACCAAGAGAAGTGAATAGCGCTTGCAGAAGGAAAAGCTTCTACATAGCCAAATATGCATAAACGTATATAATTTCACACATGGATTCAATAAATGCGCATTTATACATTTCCACTCAATGTATAATCGGGCCCAGCTTACATGCATTCTCACAATTACATTCTTACACACACACATGCATACATTCTCACAATTACATACTTACACACACGTCCATACTTACATATGCAATGGAGCAAAAGACCAAGCGTTGGTGCAGAAAGAAGTCACGCATTCTGGATGAAAGAGGAGCTCCAATCTTTATTACATAGAGAAAGAAATAGCTTCTATCCTTTTAATGCCAAATGAATTAAACCCAAGTTTGTAAGAGAAAAGGCTTGTTCCTTTTAATAAGACTAAGCCTGCGTTGCTATTAAGAAATGACCTGTTCTGTCCCATGGTAAGGAGAAACCCGCCTGCTCCTTCTGCTCTCTCCAGCTTCTTTTTTTCCCTTTTTCCTCTGCATTCTGCACATTGCTCTCTTAGTATTTTAAGTTACCGATAGTCTCTAAGTTATTCCACTCTGCATTTTAGCTCAGTTCTCCTTAGCTCAATTCAGCTCAGTCCCCTCCAGCTCGGTCCCTCCCAGCTCTGTCCTCTCCAGCTCTGTCTTTCTGTCTGTCTTCTCTTTGTTCTCAGCACCTAAACATCTTTCAGAATACATAATCACATGTTACAAAGTTCATCACAAGTTCATATGAAAGGTCAAATCATAAATTGAAATAGAAGTCTACAACACAGAATGTTTACATGCATATCCATCAGGAGTAATTATCTGGCTAAACATTCATCACCTGGTCTCAGCTCTACAGGTTCACTGAAGGTTTAAAACTGTAACTAAGTTATTAGTGAAGTTTTGTATAGATAAACCCAGTCAATATTTTATCCTTTGTCCTTGCACCTATAATAAATCATTTGTTCTCTTTTTATGACCCTTCATAATTGTTTTACAACCTCTTGGAATGCTGTGAGTAGGAGAAAGTCTGGTCACTATCTCAGAGCAATTAACTGGGGACACCTGGGAGACTGGCAGAGTTCTCACTGCAGTTTTAATTATCAGAGAAAGACTTAATAGTGGTCCCACTATAAAAGAGCTTAATAATCACGTTATAATTTCAAGAATTCTTATAGGATCATAATAAGACTTAAGACATCATCTGTTTGTCTACACAGCATCAGTACAAGAAAGTACATCTTCGTAGATCTGCAGAGATCTGCTCCAAAGGGGTGTGCTATTACTTAATGATTGTTATACGTGTTTAATAGCAGGAATCTTTCCTAAAATGAATCCTTTACAGCCTTGCTTAATAAGGGTGAACCAGTCGCAGACTATATGATAATCCGAGGCTGGCCATCTCAGGATGATCACCCGCTAGTTATTAGCTTGTTCCGTTATGGCTCCCGACACAGAAGAGCACAGGCAGGCTTAGAACCCCCGTGAGCAAAGCTGGGAGCGTAAGCTGATGACAGAACCCTCACAGTGCGCCTGAGGTCTTCAGTACTACATTTGAGTAGCATTACATGGCTTTGAGGTAAGAAAAGGAGCCATGACCCGTGACAGTGGCAGGCTTCTTCTGCGGTCCAGTCTGCTTAGCACAACCTAGCTGGTCCCAGTGTCCCGAGTGCAGAGCCAGCAGACGCAACAGATTAATCCTCTGCTTCCAGAAATTTATGTCAAGGAAATCACGGGACATGGTCAAAGTCCAATCCACAAATTTATTGATCGTATCCATTTGTAACATTATCAAAATTGTGAGAAACTTAGAAATCTGTCTGAAACGTCTACTCTAGAGATTCAAAACATTAGATATGAAATTAAAGGGGAGTGGTTCTCAGTGAGGGGCGTGTGTGAGGGTGTCACCTAGTCACTTCTGTCAGAGCCCTCATCACTTCTTAAGAGAGACTCAGAGGCTTAGCTGGAGAAAACATTTTAGATGGAGATTCACCCATGTGAAAATCCATTCATGATCTGTCACAATCGGATGCACATTTGAGATTGGAGGGGGTCTCAATGGTACAGCACTCACCTGACACTTGAGTGCTGGGTTCATTCCCCACACAGCAGAAGACAGAGCACAGGCAAAGCATTCACTCTAGTTTTAGGGTTTTCTTTTCTTAAATCGTGTTTTAGACATACTCACACATGTTATGGCTTTAGTGTGTGTGTGGATAGGTGTTCAGAAGAAGCATTTTAAGCTCTTGATTAAAGTTTTAGAAATCCTTTTCTTTTGCTTGTTTGAGTTTAAATTTCTAGTTCTAGTTATTGATCGCTGCATACACGAGGCAGCTTACAAACTGTAATGATTGATCATCATTCACGTGGGCTAAAGTTCGGGAATCGTTCTTGTCTTAGAGTTTCCATTGCCGTGAGCAGACACCATGACCAAGGCAACCCTTATAAGGTCAACATTTAATTAGGGCTGGCTTAGAGGTTCAGAGGGTCAGTCCATTATCATCAAGGCGGGAAGCATGGCAGCATCAGGGCAGTCATGGAGCCACAGAAGCTGAGGGTTCTACATCTTGTTCCAAAGGCAAGCAGAAGAAGACTGGCTACCACATGGCTAGGAGGAGGGTCTCAAAGCCCACCCCCATGGTGACACACTTCCTCCAAAATGGCCACACTGCCTCCAACAAGGCCACACCCCTCCAACAAGACCACATCCACTCCAACAAGGCCACACCCATTCCAACAAGGCCACACCTCCTCTAACAAGGCCACACCTCCTTCAATAAGGCCACACCTACTCTAACAAGGCCACATCTCCTAATAGTACCTGTCCCTGGGCCAAGCGTATTCAAACCACCACAGTTCTGCTGGTTGGATCTGATTCAGGTCTCTAATGAAGTCGGGTGTTTGACTCTTGTTTTGAGGCTGGTCTCTTCACATGATCTCTCTAATAGGGCTGCTTCAGACTTTCTCAGAACACGGTGACCTGAAGGGCAGTAGACATCTTGCACACTGTCTAGTTTCTAAGAATGAAGATATCAGTGAAGGTGGACGCTGTGGTACCTTCTGAGGCCCTGACAGGTGCTACAGTAAGACATAAGCGTCCATCTTGTCGTAAGCTCAGCAGAATTCAAGGATCCTGGCTACATGATTTGTGGGGCTCAGTATAAATGAGATGAGGATTTTCCTGTTCAAAATGAACTAAGGCTTTCAAGGAAACAAGAGCAGAATACAGAGCAAGCTTAGGACCCATCTCTGTGTGTGGCCTATGTGATTGCCCAGGCTGCAGGCCTACGAAATTCACCACAGGGAGCAACCTGACATTATCCCTTGAAAGGAGTGTCAAGGTCACATTCTAGAAAAGCTTATGAGGTTAGAATTAGTATCTCCCATAGTCTCTGTGACTTACCTTCAATTAGTTTGGTGGCTTAGATGTGCACTAACTAAAATCGGAGATGGCCATTAACAACAGAGGAGAGACAGTTACTGAAACAGAAACAGGGTATATTTGACATATTGTGAAGGGAATGGTTATAAGAAAAGCAAGAGCTGCTAGGAGTCCACATAGAGGAAAAGCAGGGTAGAGGGGCAGCTATCTGTAAGCCAACTAGAGGCCCCATAGGAGAGACCTGCCCTTCTGACACCTTTATCCCAGGTCTTTGAGGACATGTCTCTGTTGTTAAAGCCACCTAGGTGGTGGGAATTTTATACAAGCCCTGGCAGACGAATGCCACACATCCTAGTTAGGGTTATCATTACTGTGATGAAACACCATGACCAAAGCAACTCCCCCATGGCCTGTACATCAGCTCCTGACACCAGTTCCCTGGGAAGAATTTATTTGGCTTACACCTGCCTATCGCTGTTCATTTCTGAAGGAAGTCAGAAGAGGAACTCAAAAAGGGCAGGTGTAGTGGCAATTCTGGAAGTTTGGTTTCATTAAAAGAAACAGAAGTATTATAAGACTATGTTTTCGTTTTAATCCCAGGTGTGGGATGTAAGGCGGCTTCGGACCGTCCACAGCAGCTGACTATGATTTGCCTCCTGCTGTAGCAGAGGTGTGATTTTGCCAGATGCAGATAGTTTTTGTGATTGTGTGATGCTTAGAATTCTGGAGACTTTTCAGAGCGCATATGAATGCTAGGGCCCCAAGAGGCAGGGATGGAGGGGGGGGATGGGGTGGGGTGGGGTGGGGTAGGGTGTGATGGGGTGGGGTGGGTGGTTTATTAGTAGTCCTGTGAGAAGAAGAAATTAGATATCTTGAGAGTGAAGATCAAACTTGTCCCTAAGGAACTTGATGCCCTTAATCGGCAGGAAGTAGTCTAACGATGATGCTATTCCTTTCAGACCCTAGCTTTATTCAGGGATCTCTTTCCTTGCCTCTCTACCCTTTTTATTTTTCTCTCCTATCTAGTGTGAGGATGGTTGAGTTGTCATGTGGATGTTAGATACTGAACCTAGGTCCTCTGAAAGAGAAGCCATTGCTCTTAGCTGCTGGATCATTGCCCCAGACCAAGTTTTTACCGTTTTAATGTTTTGGCTCTACCTTCATTGCAACCATACCCTTTGTGGGCTACTCTTGGTTCACATACCCTCTGCTGTATTTACTTCTTTTGTATTTTCCTTTTGATATTGATAAAGCAGAAGCCCAAGACTACAAGTTGGAAGAGGGGTCCATTATTCAAACACAAGTAGAAAGGGCACAGAAAATTCAAATAGTTTCTTTAAGTTGAATCTCAGCTTTCACAGTTTACTTGGGTGACACTTGCAAATTTGGATATGCAACATGTGCATGTCCGGGTTTAACGGGTGCTGTTGACGGCCATTTGTCACTAGTTCTTCAGTATCAGGACTGTTCTCACTCTTGAAGATGTGATTGGGATATCCATGAGAATGGACAACTTTGGCTTGTTCCCCAACGAGCTCATAGCTTAGACTTGTTCCCCAACGAGCTCATAGCTTAAATAAAATAGCCTACGAGTACCACATGGTTAGTTATTTCTCCTTCAGTTTCCTGTGACCATCTTCGTCAGCGTTCCAAGACAAATCCTCCCATGCCAACTCTATACTATCACCCTCCTACCCACCCCCTTCTTTCTCTGCCAATGCCCCGCCTTCTAATCCTGCCTCAGCCCATTGGCCATAGGCTTTTATTGACAGGTGATGCTTCCACACAGCATGTGAGAGATCCTCTCTACTTCTTTCACCACACATTTTTCTTTTCTTTCTTTTTAAAATTTGTTTTCTTGTATTTCTTTTTTCGTTGGAGTACATTCTCGACTTATAGCCCAGGCTAGCCCAGAGCTTATGGATTTCGGGGTAGCCTTGAACTTAACACTAACTTCCTGCTTCAAGTTCCTGAGGGCTGGAATTACAACCACTATACCCAGCTCTTCATTTCTTTGACTCATACATGGCATTGAATGTTCTCCTCATGTACTATGCACATCTTCATTGGAATTCGCTTAAATAAAAAGGTGTGTGTGTGTGTGTGTGTGTGTGTGTGTGTGTGTGTGTGTGTGATTCTAAGGATCAAGCCTACTTAAAAAAAAAGTAATGAAACAAATAACTGAAAAGACCCTGTCAGGAAGGTCTGTCAAGATGAGATCTGGTAATAATTTTAAGTACTTATAGTAAACTGAGAGAATTAGGCTTGTGACAGTTACATCAATTGCATCAGGTAAAACATTTCTTATTCCTATTACAATATTTAGGTATTTACTTCTATAGGTATTACATAAATCTAATATCAATTTAAGTTTCCCTGTGGTTGTGGTGAGCTGTCCAAAGACTTCACTGGGGCAGATTTACCACTTCCCTCCTTGGGTGGCCAGGGTAGGACATATTGGGGCCCACAGCCTCTGCCAATGCTATTTTGCCCTTCATTTTCAGTGAGCCCAAATCCTCCTCTCATTTGGATCCACATACCATTTTTAGATATTGGCTCCATTTGTGTATCTGTGGTCTCACATTTTTTTTTCTTTCTTTTTTTCGGAGCTGAGGACCAAACCCAGGGCCTTGCGCTTTCTAGGCAAGCGCTCTACCACTGAGCTAAATCCCCAACCCTGTGGTCTCAAATTACAGTAGATAGTGCTTTGTACACAGCGCCTGTAACCTCAGAGCCAATGGTCATCCTGCTTACCCCATGTAAAGGCAGAGGAGTAACATATAACCGTGCTTGTCTTTAATTTCACAGTTCAATTACATGTAAACAAATCCACCGTGAGGGCAAGTAGATTATTCTGAAATGGATACAACTCATTGCTATTGATTGATTGTAGAATAAAAAAATATCCCAGAGGCAAACTTCTGTGCTAGTACCTCAGTTTAGGGTATCTATGGCTGCAATGAGACACCATAACTAAAGCAGCTAGGGAGGAAAGGGTTTATTCAGCTCACACTTCCACAGCCCTGTTCATCAGTGAAGGAAGTCAGGCAGGAACTCACACAGGTCCTGAACCTGAGGGCAGGCACTGATGCAGAGACTATGGAGGGATGCTGCTTACTGGCTTGCTCTCATGGCTTGCTCAGCCTGCTTTCTTATAGAACCCAGGACCACCCGCCTTAGGGGTACCACCCACAATAGGCTGGACCCTCCCACACCAATCACTGATTTAAAAAAATGCCCCACAGGCTTGCCTACAGTTGGATATTATGGAGACATTTTCTTAACTCTTCTCATTTGACTTTGTCTTGTGTCAAGTTGACATACAACTACGAGTCACTTGTTTTTCGTGAATATTTGTGAACTATCACTTAATTTATGTCTCAGACACAATTGATCTGAAAGATCAGAGGCCATGCTATTCCTGACCATGACAGGGCTCCTGCTGGCCATGACAAACAATACCATGAGTACTTGAGTTTTAATTTGTAAAAACAAAATACTAATATTTAACCTACCTCAAACTCACTTAGTGGTTTTATGCTGATGAATTCTTCATGTTTAATGTCCTTTCTCCTAAGTCACAATTTAGGACATGAAAAGTAGCCCAAGTCTACACTTAACCTGGTTCATGCTAGGTAGCTCTGTGTAGTTAGGAGAAACATCCCTTCTTGAAGGCTACATGTAACTATTGGAGTCCTTGGCAAGATGGAAAAATTCTTTCAATAAATTGGAATGAGATGTTCACAGCCTCCAAATTGTTGGCGAATCAATCCTGTGCTTTGAGCTTAAAAGGATGTCTAAAGTACTCAAGACAAACCCAGTGTGACGTCCATTTGTTGCCTCAACACAGAGTTAATTGCAATTTTAACTTCATATAATTGAAGTGTACCTCTGAACACTTACTGACATTTTACCAAATCACGCTTGTATTCTTAATATAAATATAACGAAGCCTTATCAAAGCAGAAATGTCTTATCTACTCAAGTGCTGCTCTCATCTTGGTTCCTAGTGGCCAGAAGCTGGTAGGTAGCTCATGGTAGGACATCTCTGAGTGGTCGTGAAACCCTCTGATGGCATCGGCAATCTCCAACATTTACATGTATTCTTATTTTTTATTTTTTAAATTGGAGCTGAGGACCAAACCCGGGACCTTGCGTTTGCTAGACAAGTGCTCTACTACTGAGCTAAACCCCCAACCCCCCTTACATGTATTCTTAACACTTAGTTGTTGTTGATTTTATCTGGTCTCCCTTTATCCTGTCACCATGTATGTCCAAAGCTCACTGCTGGCCCTTGCTAAATGGTGTTTGGACTGATGAATTGTTCATGTTTAATATTCTTTCCTTGGTGTCACATTTTTAGGACAATCTGATTTTTCTAGGAGATCCTCCTGATTGAGACAATGTGCGCCAGTGTCCCAACTCTAACACAGCATGAGCAGCTACAGTCCCTTGTGTGCCTTTTCCCCATTCTCTACAGCACCTCGTAAAGAAATCAAAGAAACGCCAGAGAGGAACACTAATTGGCGTGTTGCCTCCTCGGCTTTGATCTTCCAGGAGGTAGATCTGCAGGCTTTGTTCTAGAACTCACTCCTGGCTGCAGCAGCCATTAAGCTATGTCTGTGTGGTGCTGTTTATCAAGTACATGGTAGCTTAAAGAAAATGTTTCATTCCTTCAGCTATGACATCCTCAAGCCTGTGGCCATTTGTTATGCACTGAGAGCACATGACCTGCATTGAAAGGACCACCAGATGCTCTTTTTGTTGTTGGAGACGTTTATAGCATTTGACAGCTAATGCTGTGGCTTGCCAAGTAGCCCTTTCAACATTTTACTTGTGAAATACACTTGATCTTAGCCAAAAGGCTGAGAAGCTTTTCTTGTGAAAAAAAAACATACAAACAAACAAAAAAAACCACTTAACAATAAAACATATTTTGGTTTCTCTTCATAGTTTTTCTTCCTTTTAAATGGAAACAGGGTCTTGCTAACGTAGCATAGGCTGTAGATTCCAGCCTGTCTTCAAGCTTCCAGTCTTCATGCCTCAGCCTCTGGAGTTCTGGGGCAATGCAGCAGTCTGTCATCATGCCTAACCTTGATAGTTAATTCATTATTGTTCCTAATCCATTGGATATCCAGTACTCTCTGTCACTTTCCAAGGAAAGATGTCTCCATAAGCAAGTGCCAAGTATCGTTAATGTTCCTTCCTGAATACTAATTGCCCTACTTGGCTCGTCTGTTGCTGTGATAAAATACTGGACCAAGATAAAATTTGGGAAGGAGAGGGTTTATTTGGGTTGCAGATTATAGATAGCAACGTAGAGGAAGCCAGGGAAGGAGCTGGAGACAGAAACTGAAGTAGAGACCCTGGAGGTACACTGCTCACTGGCTTGCACCCAGGCTCATAGTCAGTTACATTCATTACACAGCTCAGACCCACCTGAGTAAGAATGGTACCGCCCACGGTGGACTGGGCATCCGCCATCAACAACAATCAAAAAAATGTCTCACAGTCATGCAACAGTCCTTCTTTCCAGGAGTGTCAAACGGAACATCAGAATTAGCCATCACAGTATTCTAGTGAACGAAGGCTTTGCAGATCATTTCTTTCTGAGTATTGCTCCTTCCTGCTAAACATCCATTTCTATGATTTGCATAAAGTACAACTGCTTTTAATCAATGGGGCCAATCATTTGCAGTGATGGTCGTGAACAAGTCCTCCCTCCCTCTTTGTGTTTGTCCCTTCTTCCCACGGTGGCTGGAATCTATTGCCTTTTCTGGGATCTGAGCTGGCTTTGTGATTTATTTTGACTGATAGGATGCAGTGAAATTTTTTGACATCGAGATGAGGTTTGACTTGAAAGGTGTAGCCCCCACTGTTGCCCTCTTCAAAGCCAGCCAGCATGATTAAGATCTGCCGATCCTGCTGGGAGGCCTGTTAAAGAATAATCTTAGACAGAGACCTATAGATGAAAGGACACCGTCTGTGAGCCTAGAGGGACGGGGAGACTTGTGGGAAAGTGCCCCAAACAGGTTGTACTTGATTGCACAGTAAAAAGCAAGGGATGAGATGTGGGCATGTTTCCATAGTGATTTTGGTTAGCCTTTGAGATTTTGTGACTTGCCTGGGCTGGGTACTTAGCAAGGTTGAAGCTGCCAGTGTTGGCTGATGTAGTGACTGACAGGATAATAGTCACAATTGCCTTGAACAGTTTCTACCTTGGGCTCTCTTTAACCGAACCTCCCGTCCAAGCAGCAGATCCTGTCTTGCAAAAGCCCTGTTGCAACAGCTGCCTTGAGCGATGTTATGGGCTAAATCCTGCTTCGCTGGCGCTACGGAATGAGGCCTTGATTGTAAATACCGTTGTTGGTAGATGTATGACCTAAAGTGAAGTCATAAGAGACCGTGCTTGGCTCTAATCCAAGATGGCCGACGCCACTGCTTGGCTCTAATCCAAGATGGCCGACACCACTATGAACAGGGGGAACTTGGACATAGACACAGAGACACAGAGAATACCATGCGATGGTGGAATCAGGAACCAGGTGATGCAGAAGCTAAGATTGTTGAGCCTAGAGAGGGGTAGGAACAGTTTCTCCTATAGGGAGAGACATGGACACTGAGATGTTGTAATGATGAGGTGACAAACTTCAGGTTTTAAGTCACCGGGTCTAAGACAGCCTAGAAAGCTCACTCCCATGCACAGTCCCTCCCCTTCAGTGTCTCCCTGCAGATCTGGGTGGATCAGTCTAGGGATAGACTTGTACTCTGGATGAGGATGCTGTCAGAAAGGCATCACATCTTAATCCAGTTAAAATTAAAATTGTCATTGCTTCAGGAAGTTGTGTGAAAGGCAACTTATGGGATCTTGGAAGCATAAGGAGAGGAAATAATATTTGATACCAGAACCTCTTCAATACCTTTGAAATTATACCAGACAAGATTGTTTCCTCTACCATCTCTGAGACTCTCCTATAAAAAAAGTGTTTTCAATTATTCAAGAGTTTACCAGACATTATCATTTACTTGCTTTGCTCAAGAAACATGATTTAACCAACTATATTAAACTTGGCACCTGTTAATCCCGAGATACTCATTTGCATGATCTGGGGTACCATGATCGCTGCAAGCTGATATTAGAATCTTAAAAGTGGCATATCTTACCCAGAAATCTCTAGTACTTTGTAATGACAATAATATTGTCTGCATTATGCAGTAATAATGGAAATTACATTTGTAAAATAGTTCACGGTAATGGGACCTTCTGAAAGGCAAGAAAAAGGAAATGCGCAACCGGAGAGAAAAACTTGTTTGGTTCACTGCATTCTGGTTGTCTGTATTCTCAGGTTGGGAGGCAGGGAAGAGCTTGTGGGCAACTCCATGCCCCACCATCCAAAGGCTGAGCAATAAAGAGCAGCCTGGACCGTTCCCGTTAGAGTGGGGACTCTCAGGCTCTGGGGTCAAAGGTGGGGTGTTGTCTTAGTGGGCAAACCGTTTGTCCTTTAGAGATTTTCATCGAGTGAGGAAAAGGTGGGTTTCTAAAGCAAGCATGCATTTGCTATAACTCAGCGTTATTTGGTTCTCTTCTGGTTGCTTACAACGTTTGATTGACAATTTACTTAAAATATATCGGGGGGCTGGGGAGTTTTCTCAGCAGGTAAGAGCACATGTTGCTCTTGCAGAGGATGCAGGTTTCTAGCACCCATGGAGCAGTTCACAACCATCTGTAACTCCAGTCCCAGAGGGGTTCTAATGCCCTCTTCTGACCTCTATGGGTCACCAAGCACATACACATGTATACACATTCATGTATGCAAAACACCCATGCACATATGAATACAACTCTAAAATGAGCCTGGGCCATATATGATATATTCCTCTGTATCTTTACCAGTAGAATGTTTCGGTCCACATTAGGTTAATGAACATTATCCTGCCATTCACCCACTCCCCAACTTCTTTGTTTGTTTTTCCTCCAATCTACTCTATTGAGCTACCCTGTCCTTTTCACATTTAAATTTATCTTACTCATCCTATCCAAACTCTCGGAAAACCATGGTGAAGATAAGTCTGTAGGGAACCTATGGAATTCTTGGCTGTGCGGCTCAATACGACACACGCTGCTCTTTGAATATTGGGTGCACTCTGTACCAATGAGGACGTTTTGTGAAATTTTGATTAATTTCTTTTGACAGCTTCATTACCCTTAATCCAGGAGGATTCCATCTAAAACTGCCAAGATTAAACAAAGCTATGGTAGCACCAGGGAACTGGGATGAAAAAAAAAAAGACGGTGAGATCATCCCCTCGGGTCCCATTCATAGAATTAATTTAGGCTGGCCCATACTCCCAAAGAACCTCCTCTTCTCGGTTATCTCCACGCAGAAGAATGTTGGTTTTCACCTTTTCCGTTTGTTTTGAAACCACGGACCCACAGCCAGTTTACAGACGCTGACTTTCCTAAGGCCTCTTGGCTTTCCATTCCAGGAAGTCCAAGCAAGTGTGCAAGCAATGTGTTGCAGGTCTCAGGGTGTTAGCCAAAGCCCTCGTAGCAGTTATATGTGATGTCTCTGTACCTTCTCCTCCATGCATCTCTGAACTCACTCCCAGGGGCCTCCAGGGCCGTGGCTCTCATATTCCAACACCAACTGGGAAACTCACCAAAGCAGACAACAGTACTGACCAAAGGCGGTGGGCAAGATTGTGTCCATCCATGTTTATAAACCAGCAAAGGTGGTCTCCTTCTGCAGAGTCGGATCCTAGTGACTCAGGCCAGCAGCTTCCTGGGGCTGCAGTGCTCACCTGGTGTGTTTCCCTCCTTCCCAGAATTCCTTGTGTCTGGTGCTGTCAGACTCCCTTTGTGTGGTGAAATTACCCACTTTGAAAAGTACTCTGAAAATTCAGTGATGCTGATTCAAGCACCTCGCTGACCCACTCTAAAACTCCCTGGAACACTGAGTTATGCTTTCTTTCCTTTTGTGATTTCCTGGAAAGAAATATTCTTAAGTGGTTAGGAACACGGGAGCTGGAGAGATGGCTCAGTTTGTGCCTGCCAAGCAAACATGATGGTGCAAGTTTAGATACCCAGCACCCACATAACTGCTGGGCACAGTGGCATCTATAACCCCAGCTCTGGGCGAGGGGGTGTCTGGGGTAGAGATAGGGTGGCTCTTAGAGCTCATTGGCCAGCCAGTCCAGCCCCAATCATGGACTCCAGGTTCAACAAAAGACCTCATCTTGAAAAGTAGTAAGGTGGAGAGACACCTCATGTTGACCTCTGGCTTCCACACATACGTGTACGTACGTGCACGTGCCCATGCCTGCGCGCACGCATACACGCACATGCACATGCACATGATCTTAGTGTTCTATAACTGTGGAGAGACACCATGACCACGGCAACTCTAATAAAATCTATCATTTAGCTGGGGCTGGCTCACAGATTCAGAGGTTTAGTCCATTCTTACCACAGCAGGGAGCATGGCAGCACGCAGGCAGACGAGATACTGGAGAGGGATCTGAGAGTTCTACTTCAAGATCTGCAGGCAGAGGAAGGAGAGACTGAGACCTGGCTTGAGTTTTTGGACCCTCAAAGCCTGCCCACACTGAGACACTTGCAAGGCCACACCCACGCAACAAGGCCACACCCACCTAAGGCCACCCCCACCCCAACGAGGCCACGCCCCCTAACGGGCCTCGCGGTATGAGCCGCTGTGGGGCACTTCATTCCTATCACCACAGTCACCAACAGAATCACCCTTTCTTTAGTGCTGATGTGTAATGACATGGACCTTGCAAAAGGAAGTACTTAGCATGGGGTCTGGCACATTTTAGTAACTTGGTAACTTTTTTTTATGGTGCTGCTGGTCATTGAAAGTAGGGGCCCCATGCCTGTCACCCAGGAAAGTGCTCTGTCACCAAGCCATGCCCACCCTGTTTCCGTTTTGTTTTTTTTCCAGGAGGTATTTCGGATCCTACTATTCCAATGGAATTTGTGCAAACCCAGCAGAAAGGAGCTGACTCTCCTAACCTGATTAATTGCAAAGATAATCTCTCCCATCCATCCTATCACCTTCCTTTATTCCATTTAACTTAGGAAGTAAACCAAGTCAGATAATCAGATGTTTCACGGTGTGCTGTTTGTTTTGTTTTAGAATGTCATCCTGGGATATAATTAAAACAAATCATAGAATAATAATTCCAAAACTTGGAAACCCCAAATCTCTGTCTTGGGCTTTAAATCCTCTAGGGGATGATGCTTATGAGAATGACCGGGCAGGCCGGGCTCTCTGTCATTCCCTCTGTGTGACCACCACCATTCCCTCTGTGTGACCCCCATTCTATGAGGACTTGGCTGGGCTCTTTGCAGTGGCCAGGGTTGTGGGGAAAGCCTGAAGGGTATGGGGCTCTATGATGAATGCACCCTGGTTTTCCCTCCTTGGACATCTAGTGCACTGGGCAGAAAGCAAGAGAGTCCACAATGCTGTCCACCTAGCACTGTTGCTTGTAGACATTAATGGTGTGAAATAGGGGTAGAAATCTGTCATACATGGCTACTTGGTTATTTAGATTGAAACACACACATGTAAGGCTTAAAAGCTGACACCAACATATAAGAGAAAAAATGCAATATTTGTCTTTTTGGATCTTGATTAGAAAAGTGAAGAGAGGGCTGGAGAGATGGCCCAGCTGTTAAGAGCATTGATGCTCTTCTGGAGGTCCTGAGTTCAATTCCCAGCAACCACATGGTGGCTCACAACCATCTGTAATGGGATCTGATGCCCTTCCCTTGTGTATCTGAAGACAACTACAGTGTACTCACATACATAAAATAAAATAAATAAATCTTTAAGAGAAGAGAGAAAAGAAAAGTGGGAAGAATATGATAAAAATATATTGTATAAAAATATTTGATAGCTTTTTTAAAATGGACACTTGGAAATAATTTTCAACTCTGAAAATTTAAAAATCCTGTTGCCATTGGAGGTAGACATGATTGATGATTCAATAGAATACAACATGATACAATATGATACAATACGATACAATACAATACAATACGATGCAATATGATACAATATAATATGGAGGTGATAGAGTGAATGATGAAGCCTCATTTTATTGCTTTGTTACAGATTGATGTTCTCAAGGCAGATCTGGAAAGTGCCGAATGGAAAGTTCTAGAAAACCTTATTCTGGAGGATGTCCTTGAACAGATCGGCCAGCTCATCTTCGAGATTCATCTCCACTGGCCTGGTTTTGAGGTCAGTGGCAGTGAGAGCAGCGTGGTGCGGTTTTGGTACAGCCTCCTGAAGGAGTTGGAGCGGAAGGACTTCAGACTTTTTCACACTTACAAAGACTTATCTAAACCGCAGCTCTTCCTGAAGAAGGACATTTTCAATGCTAGCAGCTGTTATACCTTGAGTTGGGTGAACACAAGATGGAGGTGAGACGAAGCCTCATGCACAACACAAGGAAATATGGGCAGATAGATGCTTCCGTGCTTCCTGTCATGGAGTTACGTCTCCAGTCTCCACTGGCTTGTACTTGCTCGAGAAGGGGCTTGTGTTATTGTCTCTGCATTACATGCTGAAGTCCGGATGAATACCTTTGAGACCTTTGCCTTTGACGGAGTAGGGTGTGCCCCTTCACTGTCCCTTGGATGTAGAAATACCCTGCACATGCCAGCCTGTGTTTTTTAAAAAATTCATTATGTATCTATAGTTCATGGATTTACATTAAAATGAAATTTTATTATTTCATACTTTTTACTAGGTTGATCAGGTTTTAAAACTCACTGTTCAAGTTGGGTCCCTCTGCAGAGGGGTGGGGTGGTACCTGCCTTTCATCCCAGGCGGAGGCACCTGGATCTCTGAGCTCAAGGCCAGCCTGGTCTGTAGAGTGAGTCCCGGGACAGCCAAGGCTGCACAAAGAAACCGTGTCTCAAAAAGCAAGCAAACAAACAAACAAATAACCCAAACAAAACAACCAAAACCACTCACTTGACTTGATCTTGCTTCCTTTAAGGTTTCTCTTGCCCGGCCAGCCAAGGCTGGGCTGTATACCTGTGGATTTCAGTCAGTGCATCCCAGCCTTTGCGAACGGAGGCCATGCCTCGGCTTTCTAAGAACTGCTGATTCTAGTTCCTGGGAACTTCAGATACATCAGGTTCTGTCAGAACTTCAAGAACTCCAAATTCCTTTTCAGACTCAGCTGTAAACACGCTTCATCATCTATGAAACGAGGCACAAAGCAGAAACCGAGTGCTTTTGCTATTGCCTTGTCAAACCTCAAACCTGGCTGGCACCTCAGACTTACTGATGCTGTCAGATCTTTCCAAACACACGATCTCGGGGCTGAGGAGGTGGCTCGGTTAGTAAGCTGCCTGCTGCGGAAGCACAAGGGCCAGAGTCTGCATCCCCACAGTGCAGGGATGAGGGTGGGCTGGACAGGCTGCAGCTCATTGGTCAGGCTACCCTAGGTGAATTAATAAGCTTCCGGTTCAGTGAGAGGCCCTGTCTCAAGAGATACATTGTAAACTTAGGCATAGTGGCACACACTAATCCTGACACTTGAGAAAAAAAGGCAGGTGGTGAGTTCAAGACCAGCCTGGACTACGTAGTGGATTAGAGGGCAGCTAGAGCTCCAGAGTGAGACCCTGCCTGAAGGGGAAGAAACTTGAGTTGTACAAAGACAAAGGAAGACACTGATGCCAACCAATCTTTCCCTCTCCTTCTCCCTCACCCTCTCCCTCCCCTTTCTCCTGTCTGTCTGTCTTGCTGTGTAGCCCACAGTGGTCCAGAACTCACTAGATGTCTCAGGTTGGTTTTGATCTTTGATCCTCCAGTCTCAGCCCCTGACTTCACTTCTTCTTCACAAAAGTTTTTTTTTTAATTATGCAGAAATTCTTATTTATAGAAATAGACTGTCCCGTGGATGATTTTCAAAAGTTTTCTGCTACTTAAACAATATAAAATAAACAAAGTTAAGGGTTTGGGGGCATTGTTTTTTTTTTTTTTTTTTTTTTTTTTTCTTTTTTTTTTGAGCTGGGGACCGAACCCAGGGCCTTAAACGCTGCTAGGCAAGCGCTCTACCACTGAGCTAAATCCCCAACCCGGGGCATTGTTTTTTACACAAAGTATGGAAGCTGGGTGTTCGTTGTTCAAAACACTGTGGCGGGCAGCGGAGTGCTGGCTGATGTCACATCCCAGCCCTTCTCCTAGGCGTTTCTTTCCTTCTTTCCATAGCTTGCTTCTACCCTCAGACATTCCTGGTCTGGGCTTTGGTTTGGGGCTTTGAAAATTTCATTTTCAGGGGTTGGGGATTTAGCTCAGTGGTAGAGGCCCTGGGTTCGGTCCTCAGCTCCGATAAAGAAAAAAAAAGAAAAGAAAATATCATTTTCAAATGAGAACCCAGCAGATGTTAGGAGGATGATCTCACTATCTTGAGCTAAAAGGAGACCGGAGTTTCTGAATTAGTTGTGATAATTAAAAAAAAATATCTGGAGTTTTGATTAACTCACAGTACCCAAACAAAGGGGGTTTGGATAGCCAAGACCACCTTGAGTAAAAGTGATCTGCAATGGTGGCCCAGTCTCTTTAGTGTGCACACGTGTTTCAGCTGTCTGCGAACACAGAAGGGTCCATGAATAGTCTATAAAATGGTTCCTGTGCATATGGTGTTGTTTCTGATGAAAGGTAACTTTATTTTGCCTTGGGCTTGGATTCTGTCACAGATTTTTTTTTAAAAAAAAAATAATAGTTTTATTCTCCAGAGTGTATATATACAAATAAATATTCTTCAGCAATGTTTAGAGTGCACTGATTTTAACTGTGATCAACCCCCAAAGGTGTGCACACCTACAGCAAGATTTTTAGCCCTCGGAATTGCAGATTTAGGCATTGAAGTTTCCAGACAGGTGACACACAGCATTGGCTCCCTCATACCATGTAACACAAGACACCACAACAAAGCAAAACAAACAAAATCACAACCTCCACCCAGACCCATTTAGCCTGTGGGATATTTAGCCGACTAGGATATTTCCGCTTACTCTTCTTAATGGACAGTTTAGTCCTTACGATGGATATTTTCATGGTTGCTATGGCTTCCCTGTCTCTAGGACGCATTGTGCTTATGTTGGTCAGGGTCCCTGCGGTGCTGCCATTTGGAGCTGGAGGAATCTTCAAGTGTGGGAAGACTGTTCTGTGCCCTGCCGGATGTGGCCCTGGACTCTACAAAGGGCGGGAACAACCTCACCCTCCACGTTGTTACTCAGATGTGACTGCAGCTCCAGATGTCCACCAGGGGGCGATCTACTGCCCACACCCTCACCTCCAATGTACAGAAGTTCTGAGAAGTAGGTCAGGCTACGGTAGCCCCGGTGTTTGCTTTCAGAGGAGGGGTAACACAAAGGGCTCGTGGGGGGCGGACAAAACGAGAGCCACCTCCCCAGACGCAACACAGACACCAAACAATCAAACCAACAAAATGGAGTGCTACTGTTTCGTGAGCGCTTGAGACAGTCTGCGCAAGAGTCATCCCATCTCCTCTCAATGATCCAACAAGGAAGTACGGTTTTCCCAGGTATATGGGTTAAGAAGGTTACAAAGCTTGTATTCCGATTACTCCCCTAGTAGATGGACTGCGAATCTACAGTCCCCATCGGATCCTACGGCGAGCACACTCTGCTTCCTGCACAGTGTGGTGAACTTCACAAGCTACACCCGAAGGGTATTTCTTTGCCTCTCAGTTAACCGGAGGAGGAGAACCAGCGAACACATTTTAAACAGCCCTGCAAATTGGTTGCGGTTAGGTTGAGCATTGAGTTTGCTTAACTTAGGCTTAATTTAAACAAGCAGGGCAGGGGCGGGCACAGCAGGAAATATGGGGACCCAAAACGTGTCTGTCAGTGTAAGTTAGGCAGCCAGAAGGCTTCTGTGAGGCTTGGTGGCCCTCCTGCTCCTGCCTGTCACAGTGCGTGGTACTTATGTAGGAAGGATGGTGGCTGTGGCTGCAGCATGGTTCTCCGGTGCGGAAAGCTCATCTTTGTTCTACAAATGAATGAGGGGAGACGGGAGTATCTGTGGTACACGTTGTTCTCTTAATCCACACTTAGTGGTGTAGTGTTGCATAAATGGTCCAGAAAAATACAAATTTAATAAACATCGAATTATCTCAAAAAGCTTGTACTTTTTATGGTGAAGAAAATAGGAGAATGTAAGAGACTCGGAAGTTGTTTTTTAGCATGGACTGTGTGAGAGTCCAAGAAAATCCGCCTCTTCTTACACGTTAGATGTGCTTGTAACAGCGCCTGGGAAAGGGGACAAGTCTGTACAATTGACTGGCACTCCAGGGACATTTCCATGGGATAGAAGGAAAATGATTTCATGAATTTACAGTGTATTCAAATCTGTTATTCCCACCAGCATTTCTACCTTGGATATATCTTTTAGTAAACACGGTCTAAGATGTGACATTCCTGTGTTAAGTGCTTGGGTTTGGCCAACCCAGAGGCAGGCTCATCCTGGCTTGCTGGTTTAAACAGCGAAGACCCCTCCACGGTCAGCTAGTGCAGCTGCCCTCCCATGACAAACTCATGTTTGCTTTAGGCAGTGTGCCGGCTGGGGTCTTGTCAAGCAAACACAACTAGAGACACATGGGAAGAGGGCACCTCAACTGAGAAAACTGCCTACCGGACGGTGAACCTCTGGGCACAACTGTGATGCATTTTCTTGATTGCTGATTGACAGGGGCGCCAACATCCATCCCTGAGCTGCTGCTCCTGGGCTCTATAAGAAAGCAGGCTGAGCAAGCCACGAGGAGCAAGCCAGTAAGCAGCACCCCTCCATGCCTCTGCCTCAGTTCCTGCCTCCAGGTTCCTGCCCCGACTCCCCTCAGCAATGGAGGGTGACCTGAACACTGTAAGCTGAGATAAACTCCTTCCTTCCCGAGCTGCTTTTAAGGTAGGAGTAATTCTTTTATACTAGCTGATTGCTCGCACTTTCTAGTGCACCTGAACTTTATGCCGCCACCACCCAGAGATTCAGTAAATCCTTAAAACTGACTCG
Source organism: Rattus rattus (assembly GCF_011064425.1). Classification (NCBI taxonomy): domain Eukaryota; kingdom Metazoa; phylum Chordata; class Mammalia; order Rodentia; family Muridae; genus Rattus; species Rattus rattus. The sequence continues at coordinate 40,563,595 of NC_046171.1, forward strand.
ATCTGCAGGTTATTTAAAAAATTGGAATACTGTTTACAATATTTGCGTTCTTAAGAAAACTAAATCGAGCATGCCTAATGCCATACTTCACGTTCAGAGTGCTAGGGGGAAAATGCTACATTATCCGTGGATTAAGAAAGAAATTCTTGGAGATGGGGGATGTTAGAAGCACATGTCTACGTCGGCACCTGCGCTCACACGCCCACACCCCACACAGTCACATAAATAAAAAGATAAAAATAAATCTTAAAGAAATGATGTTTAAAAAACCAATGGACTCCTATTTGTCTCATGTAAAGTTTCTTTCTTTTCTTTCTTTCTTTCTTTTTTTTTTTTCGGAGCTGGGGACCGAACCCAGGGCCTTGTGCTTGCTAGGCAAGTGCTCTACCACTGAGCTAAATCCCCAACCCCGTAAAGTTTCTCAATAGCTTGTTTGTAAGAGTAAGGAATTATACTTGGCAAACTTAAATTCAGATACATGAGGTCATAGTGTAACACAGGATGATATCTCATTACTGTGAACCAGTGGAAGAGATCCGTTGTACACATGCACTTACACATACACACACACACTTACACACACACTTACACACACACCTACACACACCTACACACACACCTACACACACACACACACTTACACACACATACACATACATACACCTACACACACACTTACACAGACACACACACACTTACACACACCTACACACACACTTACACAGACACACACGCACACACATTTACACACACTCACACACTTACACACAATACACCTATACACACACAGACACACATGCACACACTTACACACACTCACACACTTACACACATGCACACATACATTCGTATATACATATATATGTATATACATATATGCATATTATTTCAGTCCCCTATCCCTGATAGAAAGGATGTGTATACACACACGTACATGCACATGCACACATATTCTCAGTCTCCATCCTTGATAGAAAAGCTTCCTTTCCTTCTCTCACTCAATAACTAAAAGTCTCTCTGCACAAGTCTGAGCTGCATGCACTGTATGGCAGTTTACATCCAATGAGGGACCAGGAGGAAGACCGGGGTGACTGTCCCAATACTGAGATGGATTGTCTAATAACTGAGCCTTCATTATCACCATATCCCTTCATTTCAGTCATTAATTAGCTCTCGCTTCCCCAGGGTCAAGGCTAAGAAGACCTCCAGGTTAGGGCCCGTCAATCAGGAGTGAAAACCACAAAGTCAGTATAATAAACAAAGGACAACTCCATCAACTGTAAAGTAACCACGTAAAAGAATAGTAACTCAGCTGATTTCTAAAAGCGATTTAAATATTTTTACCGACAGAAAACTTCAATAAGAAACGATGTAATAATTTTTAATAATTTTACAGGAAAATTCTATTTGTAAGAACATTTAAAATTTACACCCAAAGAATAGCTAATGAACAGGTTCCTAGCAGGCTCCGTGGTAGGCACTGGGTGGGGCCTTAGGCTGCGGATGTGGCCCTTACATGGAGCATAGAGACTTCTGGAAAAGACAGACGTCATCCAGCAGAGTAAAGGCAGAGAGCAGTGAACGGAGTGAGGAACCTGGAGACCTTGCCTAGGGGTAAGTGCCTCCTGGATCCCACCTCGGTCCTTCGGAAATCCGTCATATGCACTTACAAACACTTCAGTTACTGTATAACTTGTGGTTTCTCAGTAAGGCTACAGAGTACACTTGGTCTCTCATTGTTTACATATGTCCACCCCAGGGTGGCTATCTACTGATATGCCTGATACTCAGTCACAAGTAACACAGAAGACAAACAGAAGAGAAGCAAGCCGCAGGGTCAAGGCGAGTCCTGGAGGCTGCCTGCCTGCCCTAACTGGGCAGCAACCTGTCCGTGCCCCTTGATGAGGAAGCTGAGGCATTCCACCCTAGGAGAAAAATCCCTTGGACCTCAGGACGGCAGTCTAACCACGTGAGCTCTCTAGGAAACTAGATTTTGCTTGCTTGTTTGGTTTTGTATAAGTATGTTTGGAATATTTCATGGAATATTCCACGTTTAAGTTAATAAATAAAATAATCTGCACTTACTGTGCACGAGAATCTTTGGTATACAGAAGCTCTGTGGAATGACTAAGCCTAGCCTCTTCCATTGTCTCCCAATCCTCCTTTCGCTGTGTCGTTTCAGATGATAATATTTAAAGTTTATTTCCAGTACCTTTTATACATATGTAATTTTAATGATTCAGGAGACACTGTTTCCAAAAGGTGAAATGAGTAATAAAGACAAGAGTTAAGAGTCAAATTCAAGGCAGGAAAGGCATTCTATATTTTCAAGACTGACGTACAAGCCAAGGAAATGGCTCTGTGGGCAGAGGAACTGGTGGAGGCTTCCTCTAATGTAAGGGGCTCTGAGAATCAGACTCTAGGGACAGCCTCTCTCACTAAGAAGGATAATCATACGCTGTTTATTTATTTAGTGCTTGTTTCAGACCTGTGTCACGGGTGACATCAGAGGTCAGAGGTCAACTTTTACTTCTTTCCTCCCAGCGTGTGCTGGGGTCAATGGGATTGCCCTCAGGCTTGGTTCTAAGTGTTCTTAGCTGTGGAGTAGAGAGCAAGATGAAATCGAAGATTTGGACGTACGTCTTAGTTTTACGACATTCATGTAAGTGAGGAGGCAGACGGCAGGGCCAAGGGAACAACGAGACCCAGACATTGCTGCTAGCTTCTGCTTCTCGTCTTGCTGGGACAGCTCACTATTTTGTCTCCATGATTAGGTGACATGGTTGGGTGACTGTGATCATGTTCCTGCTGGGTCTGAACGTCCTTCTAAGCTTACCCTGAAAGCTAATAATCCGTGCCCTGGAGTTAAAGGCAAGGCATGGGAGGAGGCGAGTAGGTAAAGAAGGTGGAGCCTTCATGATTGGAATCCGGGTACTTTAAAAAGAGGCCTGAGGGGAGACGGCTTCCTCTTCCACTCTGAAGATTCAGCCGGCAGGAGCTGTGTGAGGCAGTGATCCCATCTCAGACACTCACTCGCTCTGCTCGTTCTCAAACATCTCAGCTTCTACCACGGCGAGCGATACATCTGCTGTTTATGAATTATTCAGCCTAATGCATTTTGTTACAGAAGCTTGTCCACTTGCCAGGAAAGGAAGTTATAGGATTATAATAGTTTATTCATTTAAAAAGAAAGGCCAGGTAAGAGGGGACCCCATTCTCATGGCTCTCCAGAAGGCAGAAGTGCTCGCAGGAGAAATGCTTGTCTGGGTCACACAAGGTCAAAGTCAAGGTCCTGAGACCAGAACTCAGGCTCCCCTGTCCCAACGCATGGCAGCATGCTAAACAGAACTGCGGACAGCCCTGAAGATTCTTCCATGGGCGCACAAGCATATGTGCATTTGTGTAGGAGGTGTGAGTGTGGAGTGGGTGTGGCTGCATGTTCAAGAACAGAGATGGGGCAGGACCTGAGACCAGTCACACCTTAGGACTTTAGTGTCTGTGACAGGAGAGGCGGAGGGCAGTCGAGATGAACCTGGGGTGGGAAGAGGAGCACGTTCTTGGAGGGCACGACTTTAAGGAAAAAATACTCACACGATCTTACGCCCATCAGCACCAGGAAGCTTACTTTGTGCCGGGGCTGAGGGTGAACAGAAGCGTCTCTCACATGCTGTGCAAGGACTGCAGCAGTGGAATTTATTTTAATCACGAAGGAACACAACTGTAAGCTGAAGGGTTATGATAACTGCTTGGTTCTAGAGGGGACATCCTCTGGGGGACACAGCGAAACTGGATGCAAACACTTTGAAGGGACTCCTCACCAATCCAGGCTACTAAGAGTTTCCTCAGACAGACAGACACAGAGAGACAGACAGACAGACAGACACGCAGACACACGGAATTTTAGCCTCGGTACTTGAGATAACTGGACAGCATTCCCTTTTGGAGGAACCGCAGAGGGGGATGGGACAAGGTATTGTCTCTCCCAGGTGCTTCTTAACCTGCAGCCGAGGACGGGCAGAGTCTGCTCCTTCTGTAACATTTTCAAGCATGTAGAATATGGGGCTGGAGAGACGGCTCAGAGAACCTGAGTTCAGGTCAAAGCATCCACACAGCGCAGACCACAGCTACCTGGACACATGCTGCACGCATGCACACAAACACATGAATAAAAATACATTAAAAAATATAAATTGTCCATGACTGAAGTCATAAAAGACTATATAAACCTTAGGAAATCAAGTCTATGGAAATACCAAAAAACCCAGACATATATACAAGAGCTGAAAGGAGAATTATACGAATTCTAGGTTTGGAGATACAAAATTAAAAGAATAAACTCCAAAAAACCACAAACTCAGGGCTAAGCCCTGCCGCCAGGAATAGCAGGCCATAAAGATAAAGAAAAGGAATGCAAAAACCAGCTCAGGCTATCGAGGACTGACCCATAAACCATCCAAAGACATCCCCCCAGCTTACTCAGAGTCATACTTTAACCAGATGTCCTCCAGACCCTGATAAGCCCCTACTTGTGCTTTTCAGCCATTGTGTCCTGCAGAGAGCATTCCAGGAAACCGGGCAGCCCAAGCCTAACCAGAGGTGTTTCAAATACAAATGCTTCATCAATTTTAACAAACTTTTAAAAATAATGAGGACCTAAAGACCCTGCCGTTCTCCTGATTTAATAGCTCTGTTCCAGGAACCAGGGGCCATAAAACCTTCTGGTGTCCCCTTATCTCCTGGAGCCATAAAACAATCCTGTAACTTGTGGTGCATCCCCCTTTGACATCCCCCCCATCCCCTGGGCTCACAGCCTCTGCCTTTAAATGCTCTTTCTCCCAGCCTCTCGGGGCCGACATCTCTGTCTCCTGCGTGGGATACATGTCGGCCCGGAGATCTCTGTAATAGGTCTCCGTAATAAACCTCGCCTTTGCTTATTACATCCAAAATGGTCTCTCTGTGTCTGGGGTCCGCGATTTCCCAAGACTTGAGTAAGGGTCTCTCTGCGTGGGATCTTTCATAAATGGGGGCTCGTCCGGGATCTCCGCGACCACCCCAGACTCCGAAGACCCCTTGGAGGTGAGTTAGATGTTTGTCTGAGTGTTTCTGTGTGAGCGGCGCCGCATTTGTCAGTCTGTGTCTGTCTCAGTTTTGGTTCCACCGTGTGTGTATATGTGTGTGTCTCGGTACCGGTGGAGTCTCACTCTGGTCTAGCTGGATTGTTTTCGATTCGGAACGAATCGAACCGGTTTTTGTTTCCAGCAGAGTCACTTTTGGATAGGGACGACTTGGTCCAACTCCTATTTCAGTAGTTTCTGGTCCGAGGGACTTGGATCGGTTTTCCAGGCAGCTGTTACGGAGGCCCGTGAGGGCACCGTGACCGCAGGGGACAGACGTGTCCGGCACTGCAGGCTGTCACTCTCGGGGGACGCCTTGAGGGTGAAGGGGGCCCAGAAGGTACTGGGTGCCTCCTTTCGGTTCACGGAGAGGAGATTAGACTTCTAGAAGTAAAGCCGCGGAGAACTCTGCGGAGTTACCTGGCTTTCGGTTTCCTGTAGAAAAGTCGCAGAAGGCGACCAGTATTAAGTATTCTTGTCCCTCTTGTTGTGTTAGTCTTCTGTGTTGAGTGTTTGTCAGACTTTGTAGACGAAATGGGACAGACGGTGACAACCCCCCTTTCCCTGACTCTTGATCTTGGACTGACGACTGTGTTTAAAATCTTGGACTGACGACTGTGTTTGAAATCATGAAACTGTTTGCTTTGTTCGTCAAAGAGTTTTACTTGGTCCTCTCGGTTCTTAAGTTAAAAGTTAAAAATAATTTGCTTGAGAGAAATTGTTTTCTGCCAGGGAGTTTTGTCTTTCTCTCTTGAGCCTCCTCCCCAGGAGAGAGGCTCCTCCCTTTGCTCCCTTGATCAGCCTAGCTGCTGTTAACAGTTGTGTAAACAGACATTAACAAAAACCTTGAGGAAGAAACCGCTCGTAAATAAAAAAGTTCCCCAGATTAGGCCGCTGGCTATTGAACAAGTATAGTGAGTAAAAAAACTTAATTTTATGGACCCCGCTCTAGTGGCGGTGTGTTGGTTGATAGCCACCGTTAATTTTTAAAACATAGTGTTTTTTTATCTGTGCTTGTGCTCGCAGCACACAGTAGGGGGGGAGCGAAACTAGCTGCGGAGCTGCTACAGTGAGCATGGGGACTTCTCAAGTCTCACCCAATTTTTCTGGCTCTTCAGGAGCTGTTTAAAAGAAAAAGGCTTAGGATAAAAAGAAACACTACAGAGAGATTTCTTAGTGAATTGCTACACCTTGGTTTGCGATCTCTGGGAATCTTATGGTGGGCAGCTGAGATAAGCTGAGAAAAGATTTAAATTTTGCTTGAGAACAAAGAATCTTAAAGGCGGAGTTTCAGCCGGTATGGCACTTAGTGCGTAGCTGCCTAAAAGATCAGAAATGCTGTCAACAGGCTATAAAAAAAAAAAAAAAAAAAAGGGACAGGCTGTGTTAAAAATGCTACATGAAGAATGATCTAAAAAGGCTAAAGGTGAGGTGGGAGAGGACTCTAAAGAAAACAAGAACAAGAAAGGAATTTCTGCTTTTAGTGGCCAGACCTTCAACTCTTGCTCACAGAAAGAGGGTGCTCATTAGGAGAAGTTCTTTAAGAAGCCTGCCTTATCTGCTGGCCCTATTCCAAGAGAGGAGTCAGTCTCCAGCATTAAATTACTTTTCTCACTGGTCATCATTAACATAGAGAATGCCTTTGATCCTATCCCCACAGCAGCCAGTTCCTGCCCCTGTGGTCGAAATGTCCCAGGTTGGGGGGACAGAGAAGCCCCTAAAATAGTTTCAAAGAATCTACAACAAACTGTGAAGAACTTTGTTTTGCCAGTCAGAATTTAGAATTCAGGCTTTGGCTGTGGCCAAGGTCAGGATTAATGTTTTCTTTTCCATGGGCCCTTAGCCCACTGAGACAGTTTGGTGAAGGACTACTACTGCAGTCCTGATATTCAGAGACATGGAGAGAGCTATAGTTTTTTTTTATTAAAGGTTGATACTATAGTATTAACAATCTCTTTATTAGATGTAAGACACACGAAGCCCCAGGTGAACTGGTTACAATTCTTTTGTCAGCTGCTTAGTATATAACACCCAGGTTCTAACGTCTCTCCATCCTTTTGTTATTAGGTCTTACTAGAAGCTTAGTGCCATTTAGAGGCTGGGTCTCTTGAACAATAAAGCCACTGAGCTGACACTAAGGGAGGTACTCCTTAAGGGAAAATCTAAGTCCAGAGAGACAGCCGGTTACAGATAGGCTGCCCCTCCGCTCACTTTTCTGTTTCACAGACACAAGGTCTTTTTGTCCCAAGAAAGCCTCCTGGCTTAGCTGTGTGACTAAATGCTGTTTGCCCTCTTCAGTGGACCTCTATTCTCGAGATTCCCTTGTTTTCTCACCATCCCATTTGAGATGCTTGTTAGTAACTGTTACAGGTTTTCTTTACCACTGAGGAAAGACGGAATCCTACTGGAGGCCAGGAAAAAATGTTCCAGACATGGATAGAAGGCCCTCACTTTTGCCTGCTCTCTTCAGACGCCTGAAGGTAGGGAGTGCTCCAGGTCTGCCGCCAGGCTCCAAGGGTGGGTCTCTGAGGGGCTAGAAAGTGCCCCACCAATCTGGCTAAGATAAAAAAAGGATATGAAGAAAAAGTTACAGAAATTTAAAGGGTTAAGTTAAGTTGCTGAGAGTTAATATAAGTTACAGAGAAAGAGGTAAAAAGAACAGGAAGCAAGAGAAGAGAAGAGACAAAAAGTTAAGAAGAGAAAGTTAGAGAGCTAAAAAAAAAATAAAAGATGAGAGAGGAACATATACTGGCCACAGTAGTTAGGAAACCTAGGAAGATAGTACCTGGCAACAGAAGAGAATTCCTGGCTAAAGATCAGTGTGCCTAATACAAAGAAAAAGGACATTGGGTCAGGGACTGCCCCAAAAAGAACAAGAGGGGCCACTGGAGAGCCTCTCGGTCCTAGAGTGCTGGCTATACACAGAGATAGAAGGGAAGCCTGCCCAGTTGTTTTGTGGATACAGGGACCCAATGCTCTGTGCTCCTATGCCCCCCAGTGGGCCAATATCCAAAGACCTTGAGTGCAAGGGGCTACTGACAACGAACAATACTTATGGACTGCCCGAAGAACAGTGGACCTTGGCGTGGGCCGGGTAACCCACCCACTAGTTCATGGTCATCCCTGACTGCCCCTATCCCTTGCTCATGAGAAAATTGCTCTCCAAAATGGCTTGCGTGGGCTAAAATGGCTGGGTGAGGCCATGTGTATACATATCTACAGACTGTGAATGTAGAGCTTAAGACCTGTCTCAGTGCACCAGTACCTGATGCTGGGAGATGTGTGGCTCAGTGCTTTTCTGCCTGGAACACATCACTCCTGCCAGCCGGGCACTAACAATTATCACCCAATCCAGGACTTAAACTGTGATAGAGTAGCTGATGTCTTGCCTTTGAATAGAGTGTCCCAAAAGATGGGACCACTGGTCAGCTGCCATGGACTAGATTCTCCACCGGTTGGGGACAATCTGGTCACCTTGCTGCCCAATCCTGACCTGGAGCCACCACAGCACGAGTGTCAAACACTGACAGAAGCCCATGGGTGGAGGAAAGACCTCTGCGACTGGCTGATCAACACCTGCTGAAAGCCGAGGACCTTGTCCACAGACGGGAACAGTTCTCTTCATGAATGAAGGTCAGAGACAAGTGGGTACTGCCATGGTGGACAACACGATGTCATCTGGGATGGCTGAACTTCTACCCCACCCCCCCAGCACATCAGCACTTCAGATGCCTTTACCATCTCTTGGATGCCCTGGTGAAGCCAACAACTGTGAGTATATCAGGAGAGAAGAGATTCAGTGACATGGGACAGTAACAAAACAGATAAAGTGGCTCGGGAAATGGCTATACAGGAGCCTATCCTGGTTGCAGGCCTACAAGAGACAGCCACTGAGAACTAGGATCGGACTAAGGGATGGCCTCACTTAGAAAAGGCCCAAATTGCTTAAACGAAAAAAAAAAAAAAGACAATGACGCACTTGAGGGGAAAGCTATACTTCCCAGAGAACAAAGAAAAGATTCACTTTGCCAAATACAAAAATGGACTCATTTAAGAGATAAGAAGTTTGTCCAAATAGTTAAGGTATATATAATAGACTTTAAGATTTTAGCCAGAGAGACAGTAAAAAGTATAAGGTATGTCAATAAGTGAATGCTTAACAAACAAACAGGACAAAGAGACCTAGAGAGTTTAATAAAAAGTCGAAGTAAACTTCACTGAGATAAAACCAAAAAAATATGATCACAAATATCTCATAGTGCTTGTAGATACTTTTTCAGGAATAGATAGAAGTTTTCCTCACCAAATGAGAGACGGCCTCCGTAGTCATCAAGAAGATACTAGAAGAAATCTTCCCCCGGTCTGGAATGCCCAAGGTAATCTGGTCAGAAAACGGCCCTACTTTCGTTGCCAAGGTAAGCCAGGGTGTGGCCAAATATTTAGAGGTCGATTAAAAATTACATTATATTTACAGACCTCAAAGTTCAGGACAGATAGAGTAAATAAATAAAACTCTAAAAGAGACCCTAAACAAATTGACCATGGAGACTGGCGCAGACTGGGTGACACTCCTTTCCTCTTGCTCTCTTCAGAGCAAGAAATACCCCTTCCAGATTCAGCCTTACCCCCTTTGAGATCTTATATGGGGCCTCAGCTCCTCTGACTGTATTAGATGATGTTACTGAATCAACATGTCATAGTGCCATAGTAATAATGATTTGTGTGCCAGGCTAAAAGACCTACAGGTGATACAGAAAGAAATCTGCTCACAGCTGACAGCAGCCTATGCTCCGGAGACCCCTGAGACATCTCATCAGTCATCAGTTCCAGGAGACTGCAGCTACACTGAGCCCAGACACTCGAGCCTCGCTGGAAAGGACTGTACCTGGTGCTGCTGACCACCCTGACAGCTGTCAATTCTCAGCCCTCATCAACCGTGTACTAGCTGTTGGGGCTGAGCTGGGACCCTAGAAGGAAATTCAGTCATGTTTGTCCTGGGTTCCATCGGGATAGGTGTAAAAATAGGCTTGATTTCTATTACAAATGATGTAACATTACATATGTTAGTACTCCTAACACTTCTTGGGACTGTGCCTCACGGATCACAACCTGTATAAGTTTAGAAGTTCTGAAAGACAGTCATGACCTTGGTGTATAGGTTCAGATAGTGTCCAGATTAAAATCCTGATGCTAAAGACTTAATAGGACACAAAAAGATAGAGACACTTAACAAGGTTGGTTTGAGTCTTAGTTCACTCGGTCTCCCTAGATGACTACCCTACTCTCTGCTACAGCTGGGCCATTACTAATAATTTTCTTGGTTTTAGTTTTTGGCCCCTGCGTGACAAACAGGTTAATTACTTTTGTTAAAAAATCAGTGGGTGCTGTGCGGTTTTTGATGGTTCTGAGACAACAGTACCAGTCAGTTAAGACAACTGGTGAGACCAAATACAAGACTTGATATCAAAATTCTAAGATTAGAATTATTTAGTAGAAGAAGAGGGAATGAAAGGAGAATTATAGGAATTCTAGGTTTGGAGATACAAAATTAAAAGAATAAACTCCAAAAAACCACAAACTCAGGGCTAAGCCCTGCCGCCAGGAATAGCAGGCCATAAAGATAAAGAAAAGGAATGCAAAAACCAGCTCAGGCTATCGAGGACTGACCCATAAACCATCCAAAGACATCCCCCCAGCTTACTCAGAGTCATACTTTAACCAGATGTCCTCCAGACCCTGATAAGCCCCTACTTGTGCTTTTCAGCCATTGTGTCCTGCAGAGAGCATTCCAGGAAACCGGGCAGCCCAAGCCTAACCAGAGGTGTTTCAAATACAAATGCTTCATCAATTTTGACAAACTTTTAAAAATAATGAGGACCTGAAGACCCTGCCCTTCTCCTGATTTAATAGCTCTGTTCCAGGAACCAGGGGGCCATAAAACCTTCTGGCGTCCCCTTATCTCCTGGAGCCATAAAACAATCCTGTAACTTGTGGTGCATCCCCCTTTGACATCCCCCCCATCCCCTGGGCTCACAGCCTCTGCCTTTAAATGCTCTTTCTCCCAGCCTCTCGGGGCCGACACCTCTGTCTCCTGCGTGGGATACATGTCGGCCCGGAGATCTCTGTAATAGGTCTCCGTAATAAACCTCGCCTTTGCTTATTACATCCAAAATGGTCTCTCTGTGTCTGGGGTCCGCGATTTCCCAAGACTTGAGTAAGGGTCTCTCTGCGTGGGATCTTTCAGAGCAAATAGTCCTCCCAGAAGAGGAAAACAGTGAATTGACAAACTTAATGGATTAAAAAGATTAGACAGAACGGACGAGAATTTAAAGTTATCTGGACATAGATCTGAGGAAGACACCTCAGTATAACACAGGGCAGGACAGTATGAACGTCGAATTGTCACATGAATTCTGTCATGAGCAATATGGACCTTAGGACATCTTTTAGAAGATGAGGCAGCAACACTGGATACCTGAACTCTTCTTATAGGAAAAACAAAATGGTCCTAGGGCCCTACTGTGCAGTCCGGTCCCCCGGCCCCTCCATGATCACTGTTTGAGTCACAGATGCTAGGGCATAGAAACAGCTTAAACGCCTGGTTCGGCTGATGAATGAACATGTGGTTCTGTAAACAACAGAATTCTGTTCAGCTATTATGAAAAACGAAATTATGAGACTTGTAAATAGATGGAGTTGGGAAACATGCCAAGTCAAATAACCCAGACCCCGGAGGATTAGCCAGATCACAAGGTCTTACTTACAGGCTATCACAGTGTTGAATTCTCAGATTTGTGTTGACTCGGAATACCTACAGAACCCAGGGGAGCAGAGAGACTATTGGTGAGAGGGGGAAGAGAGATCTTAGGGGTAAGGGTGGGGCATGGGGCTGAGCAGAGCACAGGTGAGGTAAAGAGGAAATAACGCAGCAGAAGGTTACGTTCAGAGAGGGATGAGGGTAGGGCAGAGAGGAGCGGGTCAGAAAAGCGGTAACTGACCCTAAAGATGCTTGGAACACAAGAAGCAGCTGTGTAGGGAGCCTGAGGAGTCTCCTCACCCCAAATGTGGGCAGCACCTTCTAACAGCAGCCCAGATAAAAGGGGATTAGCAGCGGGGGATTATTGGCCTGTTAGTGGTTTGGCCTTGCTTCTTACTGCTAAGGGAGTGTATCTTGTACTGCTACTTCTTTGCTGATATCAAAACCAGTGTTGCTGGCATCCATGGGTGACTGAGGACCAGCATCTTTCCAGAAACCTTTAAGGTCCTAGGTGAGCTGTGGACTGCTGAGGCCCCGGACCTCAAAGACCAAGCAAGTACATGGTTCTCAGTCTCCGGAGCGCGTTTCAGCTGTTGCTACCATTTCAAAGCTGACTTAACAGAGTCTTTTACCACATACATTTGTCCTATTGGTTCTGTGCCTCTAGTTGAAGTAGTTCTTAGTCTGTGGGTTGCAACCTCCTTTGTGAGTTGAGTGAGCCTTTCACAGGGTTTGCCCCAGGACCAGTGAAAAACACAGATATTTACATTATGATTTGTAACAGTAGCAACATTAGTTATGAAGTAGCAACAAAGATAATGATATGGTTGGGGACACCACAACATGAGGCACTGTATTGAAGGGTGGCAGCATTGGGAGGGTTGAGAACCACTGCTCTAGAGAAAGCTGGCTAACACACTTCTCTTTGATTTGTTGGCCAGGGGTGTCCTAGAGCCCAACAGAACTTGATGGTACGACCCGATTGCTGAAAACACCACATATTTTGGTCATAGGACATTGAGACTTGAGGATGGTACTGACAGGGAAACAATACGCCTGCTGATTGGCTCTCACAGCAATGTAAGGTGGCTAATGTAGCTTGCTGGAGGTGGGGGAAAGTCATCAACAGCCATTCTCAGCTGTGACCAACGACGGCCAATGTGCAATTGGGGTGCACATTGTCACTGCTGTAGTGACAACCACCCAATTCCTGCTTGGATCTAAGATCTGATCCCCAGGAGAAAAAAGAATGGTTAGTACTGTAAATCTTGCCGAGAACACATGGGTGGGGGGATTCATAAGTCTCTGCTTCTATTATTTTGCTAAATGGACACGAATCACATTGCTTCCTAAATTTATATCTCCATACTCATAAAACAGTGCAGCCCTTGGACCCCATTAGGGAAGTTTCTTTGTGCAATGGAGTAGTTAATGCAGAAATTCACAAACGGCCAGAGGGTAGCACGTCAGTGGACTCTACGGCTTTTCCCTGTAAATGCCGCCCTGAGCTGATTCTGCGCACTTACTCGCTGACCGTGTACATCACAATGTGGATTTGATCCAATGCTTGTGACAGGGACCTTCCAACCCCTGGCTCCTCTCCTGGCGCCTCTGTCCTTGGCTTTCTCTATTACGTCATGACTCACTAAGAATGGACGCTGCCAGTGAATCTGAGGTAGCGCACAGCTTTCAACCAGAGCCTTATCCCGAGACACGGAAGTGTGAACGTGGTGTACCTGATGAAATAAGGCGGCTGTGTTCCCTAGGTCTCATGCCGGGATCCACATTTAAGGGGGTGGCGTTTAACATTCCTTTCTGACACCAGAACACGCTTGGGCTCCCACCACACTCTCTGCTGTCCTTTCTGCCCTCTGTATCACGGCAAACACAGTCAAACTGTGCAGTTCAGTCAGCTGAGCTTCAAGGCGCTTCTGCAATTGTTGGGGTATTAGGATCTTCCTGGCCGCCGCTCAAAGACGCATGCTTCAGTGACATTACTCTCTTGTAGGCAGTTTATATGCATTTGACAGTTAGTGGCCAGCCCCATAATCTGGTTCTCAGGAGCCAGTTCCTGCCAGGTGTGGGTTGGCCCAGGCCTATAATCCCAGCGTTTGGGAGGCCAAGGCAGGAGAATCAATTCTAAACGAGACTGTCTCAAAACATACAGAGCGTAAACTGTTTCTGCTCAGAAAGAGCTTGTGTGCCCCTCCTTCATGGTCTTTGTCTTAACATTGGTCCCTTACTTACGGCAACAGTCCAGCTTCTGCTTTGGTGTTTTAATATTAATTCAATTCGGTTGGACCTTTTACATCAGCTCAACCGGTCTAACTGTTTGGGAAGAACTCTGTCCTGGGTCTGACCAGAAGCTTGCAGTGAGGAGAAGGCAGAGGCAAGCACTCACACTGAGCAATGCTTTTAGGGTTTCTAGAATGGGAAGGAACCTGCCTGCCTGCGCACCCCAAATGCTTCAGGAATGCTGACTCGGTTTGATCATGTGATTAGAATAACTTCACCAGCGTTCTGAACACACCCTCCCACCTCCCAACAGCACGTCTTTCTATGCGACCCGTTTAAGTCTGAGGGTGGTTTGCTGGTGTCGTCACAGACTTAGGACAGAAGGACACAGGGAACATCTCAGCAGCACTTTCTATAAAAAGAATGCTTTATTCAAAAATAGGATCTTTTCAAAAAGGAGAAAACTTTTATGTACAGTTATTCTGTTTAGAAACAGTCAAAAACACAGTAAGAGAAATCGAGATCTTGAAATTATGATTCGTTAACATGCAATACTGTTGTTGAAGTCTTTCTCTTACTACACTCCAGTAATTCACATTTGTTAAGATGTGCTGGGACGACAGAGAGCTTTTGTATGAATTCTTTCCTCCTGTATGCCACCCTTCCTGGAAGACACAGAAATGGCAAGGGCCAGGCAGTGCAATGGTCAGCACGTGATTTAAAAAGAAAACTCCCCACGGTTACGGCTTTCCAACAGGGGCTACAGGCATTTTCTGATAGTGTCAATGGCTTTTCAAAGATCTGAAAAGAAATTTAATTTTTTCTAACATTCAAAAGTTTTACTCTTTATATTCACAAACAAAATCAGAGTGATTTTAAGGACAAAACTGTGACTTTGAAGAAATTCCAAGTGGTAGTTTGGACTCTGCCATAGGCTGGCCAGAGGTAACTCATTATCATTCGTCCCAGTGGCGAGGCAGAGGCCGCGGCCCTGGTTTGTGAGAGCACGGCCAGGGCCTTAGACAGTGATTTCAGGTAACGTTCCCAGCCCTGGCTTGCTCCCTGCTCCCCCAGTGCCAGCTTCAGCGACAACCTCGCTTTCTGCTTAGGTCGCACAGCCCCGGCTCTGAGATGGGGAAGATTAGGAAACGAACCGCAGACTGCTTTTTAATTTTACATGGCTTCATAGTCAGAGGAAAGCTGCAGCCCCTGGTCACTGATTTACAAGTAAAAACAGACCACGCCGGCCATACAAAATAACGGAACGCGAGGAAGAACTTGATTCAATGGGCGGTAATTGCCGGGTGGTTCCGCCTTTGTTCCTGCCACCCTGGTTGCCTGGATTGGACAGTGTCTGGCGCCTTTATGAGCCGTTAGCTACGCCATTTTCCATAGGATCTCATATCCAATAGGCATTTTTTTTCTTGACTCCAAAAACGACAAACGACCCTTTCAGTGACATCACAGGGACAAACGCAGCTGCCTGCCAACAGTGACTACCTGTCGGACATACCGGTTGTCACTCATATGAATGACGTATACGTCTACAGAGAACAAAATGAAGCTGCTAAGAACTTGGCTGAGGCAAATTTACAAAGCTCTTAAAACAATAGGCCAACCTCATAAGGCCATGTAAGAACAGATTACCTATAAATCAAACTGTCACCCAACACGTTTTAATAATTAAATAGTTAAATAGGACACTGGATCAAGAACGATCCCAGACAGTGAAAGGACTACTCCCACTAATCCCACAGCTTGATGAGGCCGTCCCAGCCGCACGTGATGACCTTGGATGTCTCGTGAGGGTGCCACACGGCGCCGATGCAGACTTTATCATGGGCTTTGAAGCGACTGTAGAGTTTTGTAGTCTTCCAGTCCCAAATGTTTAATTTCCCATTTCCATCTCCCGAAATCACATAGCTGCAATGCAATGAAAACACAGCCTGGTTACTCAGCCACCTCAAACTGGTGAAACGGACAGGAGGCAGCCCCTTCGCCACCTCAGACACGGACGTAAGGCGCTCAGAAGAACCTGCATGCAGCGGTCTGCACTGACACATCCGCAGCTCTCCCTCCGCCATGCTGCCCGTCTACGCGGTGGGAAGTCTCTAGAGAGGCAGAGTGAGCGCAGAGCCGGTCTCACAGGCAGGGTGAGCACCAGACTCTGTCCTGCAGTTCTGAGCACCCTCAGCTTCCACACGCTCTGACTCAAAGACGAGCCCGAGCTAGGAAGCTGGGGCCTCATTACCACACTGAATATGAACACCGCAGGCCTGTCTGAATTCTGTACACCTATATATTTTTAACTAAGAGTTGGGAAGTGAACGCAGAAGTTTCACTAATTGTGACCTAGAAACATCCAAAGGCTGCATTTCCGTTCCAGTGTGGACAATTCCATAGGTAAGATGGCACCCTGTTCAACGCTACCCATCCAACCACAGTGACGTGGAACAGCAGAGGGAAAACCGTCATGGCGACATAGACAGGGGTTACTAGGGAGCTTAAGGGCACGGATCTATGCAATGTCAGAAAACACACTGAGGAAGACACCACAGAAAAGCCCATCTCAGTGCTACAGCTCAGTTCTGCCTTTATGCCTGCCATTTTGAAAGATTACACAGTGATTTGTGAAATACACTCTACACATATACGTCGTAAGTGAATATGGAGACAAACTTACCTCATGTCTGGTGAGAAGTCCACCTGACAAGCATAGCCTGCTACCATGTGGCCCTTAAAAATTTTCTTCTTATTCAATCTGAACCTGTTCTGTGCTCCAAATATTAAGATTTGGTTATCCATGGACTGGCATGCTAGCCATTTCCCTGTAAAATGCAAAAGTGGCATATTTTACAGAAAGATTTAAACATTTTTTAGAAGTTTATTGAAAAAAAATATTAGCTTTCCTTACACTTTTGTTCCAAAATACGTTATAAGACCAGAAAAGCAAGTTCCCATGGCATCTGCAGTTAGAGATCAGCCATTGGCAGGAGGATTCCTTTATCTAACGTAACGGACCCCACTGCTGCATGGACTCTACTGCCCTCGAGTTCTCCTCAGAGCAGAGCTGCTCACTTTGTAACACTAAGGAGACAACTCCCAAGCCCAGTGTCAACATAAACCAGTTATGGATGGAGCGTGCTAAGTGGAATTAGTTTATAGTAAGTCCAGCAATAGAGCTAGAGAAGGGAACTATTAATGAGCAGCTCCATGATAAACAAAGAATTATTAAATAAAACTGCACCAAAAAGGAGGCCTACAAGCATATCGAGTATTTCTTAAAAGTTACACTGCTTTTATCTACCCGGGAGTCAGCAGAACCCTGGCCCTGCATACAGTATTTACTCACATCTGATACTTGTAAGAATGGCCCAGAAAACAACCCCACCAGTGCCTACGTGAGGAGAAGGCTCTGTTCAGGTAGGGCTAACAGATGGCTAAAACCCAACATGAAGTCTTGAATCCTGACGACAAAGGGTGTAACACGGTGACTGTCAAAATGGTGCCTACTCGCTGCTTTCCTAAGAATGACAGGGCTCCTGCCAGCTGTCACTGAGCTGCACAGAAAGGCAGATGGAGAGCATCTTCTCCCTTCCCTCCATGTCCTCTTCCACCTCAGAACGCCTCTGAAAACATCCCCCTCACACCCTCATGAGAGACTGACCTTATCGGTGTGCCTGAAGCACAATTTCCTATTACTTAAAGGGTTATCTCACCAATTACGAAACTACTGATTTTTTTGTTTTGTTTTGCTGAAGGAAATCTTTTGGAGATGTAACTCCCTCTCACAATCCTCTGCACCTCTTCTTTTCAACTTGGGCCCTGCAAAATGGCTCCCACAGAGAAGCGGGGAGAGAAGGCCCTCTGCCATCAACAAGAATAGAGCATTAGGGCTGGAGAGGTGGCCCAAGCACTGGTTAAGCGCACTCTTCCAGGGGTCCAGAGTTCATTTCTCAGCATCAAAGAATCCGACAGCCTTATACAGACAGACATGCAGGCAAAACGCCTATGCACATAAAAATGTCACGCCATTAACACTCCCACGTGCGACTACGCCATGAGTGGGCTGCACAAAGCATGGCCTTTGGCACTCAAAGACAGACAGGATCCTCCAGAAAGGAGATGAGACTCCAGATGTGAGTGCTGACACCAGCTCAACAAGCTGTGTGGGCCGGAGGACTCAAGTCCCACCTCATATCGGCATGGCGGTCCATAAAATGTAGCGAGGATGAGGGTCCACCAGCAAGCTGAGCGGTGTGACCTCGCCCCATCACCACAGCCAAACATCTAAAGAAAATGTGCGTGAGAACCAACTTCTCAGTGTAAATGGGGTGCAAAGCTGCATTAGAAAACCCTTTACATGTAAACTGCTAAAATGCTCTCATTCTGAAGGATTTTCTATTCCCTTGAAAGAAAAGCACTTCTTAAATGCTTTATTGAACCCGATTTGTGTTGGAAGGAAAATTATTAAAAACTAAGAAATAAAAAACAACGTAAGCAATCCTTGACATTAACTATAAACCACCGATTCTTCTATTCTTCAAAACAAGAGAGTGGGCGAAGCGATTCACACATGAGAACCAGTAATTACTCCTCATTCTGAAAAGGTTTCGCTCCACAGGGATGGGGACACGCGGACTCCCTAGACGCAGGGCCCGCTCCTGTGGCTCCAGCAGCTCCTGTGTCTTGGACGCTCACTTGAAACGAGTTCTGTGATGGACTCACCATTTGGAGACAAAGTCACTGCCGGCATTGAGTGCATGCTGGGCTCTGCTATGTACTTGAAGTCCACAGGGATATCCCTAAAATCCAAGATAAATGGCATCTTAGAACCGGTACTCACGAAGGCACACTGGGAAGAGTGACCCAAACGCGAGCCACTGCCTTTCCCTCGAGCTGCCAGGATGGTTTGATTACTGAAAAGCTCTTCTGTTAGAACTGCCTTTCCCTGGAAGCTGTGACAGTGGCAGTGGTTCTGCTTTCTAACTGTTAGACTCTGGCCCTGCTCCTGCCAGACATTCTTAAATGTTGAACCCATCTTGAAAGGCGGCGTGGCCGGCAGAAGCGGGGTGCTTGAGCTGGCTTCTGGGGCACATTACTCACCTGCCAGCCAACCTTGCCCGTCACCCCAGGAGCAAGTGGGGGCACGGCGGCCGAGCCACAGGGGTCTGCACTTGCCAGTCTTATCTGCCCAGAAACAACGACCCAGGCCACAGGAAGTCCCTATGGCCACCGACATGCTTCCAGCTGACTTGCCGGCCACACTCGGTGGCATCTAGCATACCCCACCTCTCCCTCTCAGAGGCGTTAGAGCTTTGCTTGTGCTGCACTGCTAGAGAAAGCCAGCCCCTCGCTGTTTTCCTTTACCGTGTATGGGTGTCAGCGTTCTGTATGTGTGCGTGCGACTGTGGAACTCAGAAGAGGGCATCAGGAAGGCCTCAGACCCCCTGGCTATAACTGGAGTTACACAGACTGCTCTGAGCTGCCGTGTGGGTCCTGGTGCTCTTAACCGCCCAACCGTCGGTTCTTTTCTCCTATCATGGCGCTATGCTGAGGCAGAGGACACATGAGTCTGGAAAACCTCCTCTTACTAAAACCCTGGTGCTGGGACTTCCTGCCCCTGGGCTCGGTCTGCTCTCTCAGTCTTCCTCCCTCCAGAGTCACCAGCGCTCACTCTCAGGAGCAGCTCAGAGAGCCGAGGTCCCGAGTTGGTTTGCCCTCCATTGAGCAGGTCTGAGCTACCTCCTCTGTCTCCATGCAGCCCCATTCACCACCCAAACCAAAAGTTCTGCAACCAGTCTGACCTGCAGTTTGCACTCTGACCATTTCAGGCCCCATGTAACCTCAGGCACATCACTTGAACTGTTTTAGTCTCCTTATATGAAGAGGAAGAGCCCACCACACACAAGACTGCTTTGCACAGGAGATCAGACAGTGCATGTCCTGTGTTTAGCTCAGTGACTGACAAATGGAAGGCACTGGCTCCAGAGCTGGGTCCATCAGTGACGAGCCCAGTGCTGACTCTAAAGACGGGGCTACTAAATGGACACCCCCAGCGTGTCCTCGCGGGAAACAAAACAGCAGTGTGTTGCTCTGGAGTGTTTCTCAGGATCTGATGTAGTCAAAGCCTCTTATTAGTCAAATTCTCCACGAGTGTTTTAAAGTCTTCTAACTGGTACAGCATCTCAATATTAACCACGTTCTTTTATACCATCTACCTTCAAAGATGGGCTCTCAAGACCACCCAAGACACAGACGTCTGGGTGTCACTCAAACCACTAACGCCACACGCACGCACGCACGCACGCACGCACGCACGCACGCACGTACGCATGCCATACCACCCCCCACCCCACGCGCACCTTGGGGAGATGGCTCAGTGAGTAAGGATGCTTGCAGTGCAAGTATGAGGACCTGAGTTCAAATCACCAGCACCTATAAGCATGACTATGAGATAGAGGAAGACACCTGATGTCCTCGTCTGGCCTCTGCATACATGTGGATGGTCATGTACACACCCTCACATGTGTGCACACACTGTATGCTTACACCCAAACCGAACAACAAACCAAACCAAACAAAGACACTCAGTGTCCACATCAGATTCTAGGTAAGAAACGGCCTCTCCTTCTTTCTCTCTTTCCCCCTCCTCCCCACCCTTCTTCCTTTTCCCCCCACTGTGAATGGAACCTGGGGGCCTTGCAGTGCTAGGCCAGCACTGAGCTAAATCTCTAGGCCTAAGAAGTACCTTTTCTGAAGAAGACCTAATCACTGAACAGTGATCAGTAAGCCTGCAGCTAAATAGTAAGGTAAGATACAAAGTCCAGTCAGTGTCCTCGAGATAATCTGGAAGGACAGTGTAGGTGTAGAAATCGCCATTTGCACTGAATCTGAATTGACCTCAATTATCCCGACAATACTGAGGGCCTATTCTGCCTACTTGGCTCTCCCAGGGAGTCAGTCTGAGGAGGCAGCCTCTGGCAGTGGTTCAAGGCTGCCACTTTCTCTTAAACTGCTACTTCTAGGGGAGGGAGGGAGGTGCCCTTTCTAGTCCCAGCCAGGCTGTGTCTTCACTGAGTTCGCTGTTCTGTGTGACTAGAAGTACAAGCCGGGCTCCACCCAAGAACTGATTTTAATTAGAAAGATTACTACGTATTTCCTTCAACTAAATCATAAAAATATCAGGATACTTAATGAAACCAGCTTAAGGATTTACGATTTTGACTTTAGAAAAACAATGTTCTTTGGATAAAAGGAAAAAGTAGTCAATATATTCTGATTATATTCAACAAGCAGGATGTTTAAAGCTGATGATATGAGGCAACTCAGGGCCTGGATGGTTACAAAGCAGGCCAGAAGAAAACGATGTGGTGTTTTCCTTGGATTTGTTCTGAGGCCAGGATCTCTATGTGTGACTCTCACATAACTAAACGTAGCCAAATATCCTATACCTCGCCCGCCATTTTGTAAAGATGAATAAGGTATTAGTGAAGCATGTGAGGGGGGCTTGCGAGATGGCTTGGCGGGTGGAAGAAAGGGCTGCCGTGCAAACCTCAGGACCTGAGTCTGCTCTCTAGAACTCACCACTGGAAACGTGAAACACACACACACACACACACACACTCCCTCTCTCTCTCACACACACACACACTCTCTCTCTCTCCACTCTCTCTCCCTCTCTCACACACACACACACACACTCTCTCACACACACACACACACACTCAATGTAAATCAGGGCTGGAGAGATGGCTCAGCAGTTAAGAGCACTGGCTGTGGTTCAATCCCCAGCACCCACACGGCAGCCCACAACTGTACTCCAGCCCTAGGGGATCTGACACCCTCACACCAATGTACATGGAATAAATCATTTATAATTTATTAAAAAAAGAATGTGAGATGTGACAATTATCATGATCACAAACAACAACAATAATAAACCAAGTTTAAATCCATGTACTCTTGGGAGAGTCTTTAAAGATTGTGAAGGGTAGTTATAAATGTTTAGATTTCAATTTCCAAATTGTCAGTATTTAAATAATTAAAACACTTTAGCTGGAAGACAAGAAAATTGTGGCATATTAT
The DNA here is from genome assembly GCF_011064425.1 of Rattus rattus. Taxonomy (NCBI): domain Eukaryota; kingdom Metazoa; phylum Chordata; class Mammalia; order Rodentia; family Muridae; genus Rattus; species Rattus rattus. The sequence continues at coordinate 40,585,789 of NC_046171.1, forward strand.
CAAGCTTTGGCTATAATTTTTTAATTGCTTGTTTCATAAGTCGGGTTTTTTCTGATGAACACTCACCATTCCCAAACTCGTAGGCTTTTATCATCAGACGTACTCACAAATCTTCGGTTCTCATCCACAAAGACAATCGTGTTGACAGCCCCCAAATGCCGATCGTACTCTTGAACAATCTCCCCACTGCGAATGTCCCACTGTGAGCAACAAGGGAAGGCACACACAGAGGTAGGGGCACTCATGAGGACAGCCAGATACACTTAGGGACAGACTCCTCGTGCTCCGTGTCTAGGCACTGACTCCTCCCACTCCATGCTTAGGGACTGACTCCTCCCACTCCATGCTTAGGGACTGACTCCTCCCACTCCATGCTTAGGGACTGACTCCTCCCACTCCGTGTTTAGGGACTGACTCCTCCCACTCCGTGTTTAGGGACTGACTCCTCCCACTCCATGCTTAGGGACTGACTCCTCCCACTCCATGCTTAGGGACTGACTCCTCCCACTCCATGCTTAGGGACTGACTCCTCCCACTCCATGCTTAGGGACTGACTCCTCCCACCCCATGTTTAGGGACTGACTCCTCCCACTCTGTGTTTAGGGACTGACTCCTCCCACTCCATGTCTAGGGACTGACTCCTCCCATTCTGTATTTAGGGACTGACTCCTCCCACTCCATGTTTAGGGACTGACTCCTCCCACTCCATGTTTAGGGACTGACTCCTCCCACTCCGTGTTTAGGGACTGACTCCTCCCACTCCATGTCTAGGGACTGACTCCTCCCACTCCATGTTTAGGGACTGACTCCTCCCACTCCATGTCTAGGGACTGACTCCTCCCACTCCGTGTTTAGGGACTGACTCCTCCCACTCCGTGTTTAGGGACTGACTCCTCCCACTCCGTGTTTAGGGACTGACTCCTCCCACTCCACGTCTAGGGACTGACTCCTCCCACTCCATGTTTAGGGACTGACTCCTCCCACTCCATGTCTAGGGACTGACTCCTCCCACTCCGTGTTTAGGGACTGACTCCTCCCACTCCGTGTTTAGGGACTGACTCCTCCCACTCCATGTCTAGGGACTGACTGGTACCTTCTGAGCACAGCACAAGTGGATGCTCAAAGTGGCAGGCATCAACAAAATGAACGCTGTTCTCTTTCCTCAGACAACCTAAAGCTCACAAATCCTGACAGATATACTGAAGAAGGACTTACCTGTACAATCTTTTTATCAGACATCCCGGCCACAAAGAGATTCTGCTTATCTTCATCGGGATTGAACTTGACGCAATAGGGTACTTTGCGGTTTGTAAATCTTGATATACACTGTCCTAGACAAAGAGTCAAATTAAACAGAAACGTAAGTCTGACTCCCAGAGGATGGCAGCGGCATGAAGACCTACTGAGTGGTCCTCACTGATTCTGAGGAAGGGCAGCTCGACTCTTAAAACCACCACATGGGTATTTTCCATAGAATTTTTTTTAAATGATTAAAAATATTTTTTTCAGGGGCTGGGGAGATGCTGCAGTTGGTAAGAATGTTTTCTGTGTAAGTGTGAGGACGTGTGTTTGAATCACCAGGCATGGCTGTGCATGTCTGTAAATGCAGCACTGGGGGCAGAGACATGAATCCTGGGAGCTTGCTGGCTAGTCCAGTGAGGCAGGGAGGCAGTGAGGCAGTGAGGAGGCAGTGAGGCAGTGAGGCAGTGAGGCAGGGAGGCAGTGAGCAGTGAGGCAGGGAGGCAGTGAGGCAGTGAGGCAGTGAGGCAGGGAGGCAGTGAGGCAGCGAGCAGTGAGGCAGTGAGGAGGCAGTGAGGCAGAGAGGCAGAGAGGCAGGGAGCAGTGAGGCAGTGAGGCAGTGAGGCAGGGAGGCAGTGAGCAGTGAGGCAGTGAGGCAGGCAGTGAGCAGTGAGGCAGGGAGGCAGGGAGGCAGTGAGCAGGGAGGCAGGGAGGCAGGGAGGCAGGAGGCAGGGAGCAGTGGGGCAGGGAGGCAGTGAGGGCAGTGAGGAGGCAGTGAGGCAGGGAGGCAGTGGGGCAGTGAGCAGTGAGGCAGGAGGAGGCAGTGAGGCAGGAGGCAGGGAGGCAGGAGGCAGGGAGGCAGTGAGGCAGGGTGAGGCAGGGGCAGTGAGCAGGAGGCAGGGAGGCAGGGGGCAGTGAGCCAAAGCTGGGAAGCTTTCAGTTCAGTGAGAAACCCTACCTCAAGGCAATGAAGTGTACACACACACACACACATACACACAGAGACACAGACACACACACACATACACACACAGACACACACACACAGACACAGACACACACACAGACACACACACACAGACACATACACACACAGACACACACACACAGACACACACACACACACACACACACAGACACACACACACACACACACACACACACACACACACACACACACACACACACACACACACACAGACACACACACACAAACAGACACACACACACACACACACACACACACACACACACACACACACACACACACACACAGACACACACACACACACACACAGACACACACACACACACACACAGACACACACACACATACACACACACACACACAGACACACAGACACAGACACACACAGACACAGACACACACACATAGACACACACAGACACAGACACACACACACATTCATATACACACGCCCTAAAACCAGTGTGCCATCCCTTCAGTTCCTGCAGTGGGCTATTTTGAGGACAGAGGCACTCCTGGTACAAGCCGTGAGAGAGCAGCTCACCACGTCAGGATGAGCGATGAGTCAGACACAGAGACAAGATGCCGTGGTTCTACCTACAAGGAGCCTAAGGACAGGCACAGGCTCTGGTGACAGAGCAGTTACTGTGATCCCTGGGATCGGTGCAGACAGGAAAGGGTGCGAGAACCCTACTGCATGCTGGGATGTTCTGTCCTGACCTTGGCGGTGTCTAACAGAGCTGTGTAAGTTTGCTCTATTAGAAACCATCACCAAACGCCCGTGCACTTTATGTGCACCTCGATGCTGAAGATCTGTAGGACGGTTGGCTTTTAGCCTTGGGGACACTGAAATCATGTAAGACAGGAGTTCTTATCAACATTGTCAATTTAGGCAACTGGACTAAATTTACTGTAGTCCAGTTCTGGGTACATGGGGGGAGAGAGAGAAAATCGGATGGTGCCCAGGACAGGCTGTGGCTGTCTGTCCTTCAGTGTTTGCTGTGTAACCATCCAGGTGAGAAGGGTGCTCCCCAGGTTAGACAGAGGAGCTCCAGGGTGCAAACACGCTGGTGCGTACCGCCGATTTCCAATAGTGATAGGTGGCACTGGGAGAAGGCACCCTTTCACCAGGGGACCACTCTTACGAGAACGCCAGCTCGGGAGAGGAAGCCGCACTCACCTGTCTCGGTGTCCCAGAGTTTAAGGTACCGGTCGTAGGCCGCACTGAGGAACTGTGTTCCGGCAGTGTTGAAGCAGATGTCTCTCACAGCTTTGCTGTGACCTGGAGGTAGAGCCAGGAGCTATGGTGAGGACAGGGGCTACCACAAGGGAGGTTAGACAGTGGCCTCAAGGAAGCCCTGCTGCATCTGCCTTCCTGACGCTGGGGCTGGGGAGGGGCTGTTTTTATTCCCGCGGTGGGTGAGGCACAACACTCGGTAAGAACTGAGAGAAGAGCTCGGCCTTTGTTTTCCATCTGTCATGGCGTCTCCTCAGCATGCAGTACACACACTGATGACTGTCTAGCCAGGGATTTACTGAGACCCAAAGTTCTAAGTATTGTCAGTGAAAGGAGTGGAGCGGAGACCTGGGAGGCGGCTCACTGAAGGAAAACCAAAGTGACCCGAACCGAAGTTCAGGAAGTGCAGCCTCCTTCAGCAACTGCTTTCCAGGGACCACATTACTTAATTTCATAGAAATGGATTCAGAGCCATAGCGTTAGCTGGATTTCCCAAAAGATGCTATTCTGACACTAAATTAGTTCCAGGGCGCTGATTCCAGTGTACTTAGACGTCAACCGTGCCAGAGCACGGTTCTGAGGAAAGTGCAGTGCAGCTAAACCGAAGCAGACAAGCCCTCCTCTCACTATGAGCAGGACGCAGATAACTTCCCAAAATGTGCACAGCTCAATCGTCAACCACGGGCGGGCGGGCTGGCTCCTGGAACCACCCCCAGCACAGAATTCCTGTCAGGCGGGTGCCGTGAAGGGGGGTGCCATGGTAACAAGCACGGCAACCAGAAGTCCCTGCTCAGAGTGGCTATTTGCAGAGAATTCCAGTTTCCCCCTGAAGAATACCCTGGCAGTACAGGTGAGGCTGGTGGAGATCAAGTCCACCATATCTGAGTGATATTTTATTCCCCTGGAGATAGTTAACGGTTCCCTAGAAGTCTCTGTGCCGCTGTGGTATCTTGGTATCTACTCACACAGAGGACCCACACGCGCTAACACCGCATGGGAGAACAGGCTCCCACTTTAATCGAAGGACAGTCGCTGTGAGCCACGGCCCTTCGATGCAGTTAAATTTGGAAAAAGTCACAAGCAGCGAGGACAGGGCACCCTTGTCAGAAAGGCCACTGTGGCACAGCCTGTCCTTCCTTTCGTCCACGTATCTTCAAGGTTTCCTCAACCACGTCTCTTAGCTCCAGCGGCCAGGCCCTGACCTTGTTTAAGGCTTCGCTCGTCGCGCCTGCTTACCGGGCACCTTCACAGTTTCTCAGACTCAGCAAGTCCAACCTGTGCCCCTCCCTTGCTAAACACAACGTCTGTTCATCAGCCACCGAGCTTCCGCCCCGTGTCGCTCACGGCCTGTGTCTGAATCTCATTACGTTCTCTCCTCTCACCGTCTCCAGCAGAGACTAATACAAGAACTGTGTGGTTTCCTTTCCTCCTAGGCTTGCCTCTCAGAGTGCCCTGCAGACTGCCACATAATCTCTGCACCCGTCCAATGCCATCACTTTCTAGGAAGGGCAGTTAGTGGCTCTCCAGTGCCATTACAGGACGCAGCCCCTTTTGTTAGCAGCATGACGGCTCTCCATAACCCGGCTCCCTTCTACTTCATCCACACTGCCTCTCCTCTACCCTGGCAGCGGTTACCGCACACGGTCCTAACGCAGCACACGGTCCTAACGCAGCACACGGTCCTAACGCAGCACGCTTTCTCACGGCGCTCTGCCTCCACCGTGCAGGCTCCCTCTCCCTTCCTCGTCCTCCTTGCCTACCTAGAGATTTATTCCTTCACGGCTCAGCTCACGCCTGTGCATACTTTCCTGGACATCAGGGCAGTAAAATTACTGTGGACGATGTTCTCTTTCTTGCAAAAGCATTCCTAAACAGATTTATAGGCAGCGAGAAAAAGAAATATTACCAATAAATGTTCTCAGACAGCGCCGGTCTCCATAAACTTCCCATAGCTGGAGAAAATAAAAAACACATGAAAATATTAACGTTTTCTTTATGGTGTTAGAAACTGGACCTCACGTACACTAAGAATGGGCTTTGCCAGTGAGCACAGCTCTAGCCCTGGGCTTCCATCAAACAACAGCCGTCATTTGCGAGCTATGTGTGTGTACCCATCTTTGTGGGTGGAGTGGATTTAATTACTAAATATCACCTACTTTGCCCGTCCGTGTTACATAACCGGTGCACAGTTATGTACGGAGTATTCTTTACACTTGGGGAGGCTTTTACATCACAGTATCAAGAGAATTTAGCTGCACATGCATTTTATCTGGGGACTTTCATTTTCTTACTGTTTTTTTCCCTATATTTTATGTATTTTTCTATAAGGAACAGTTTTTACTTTTGTAACAAACTAATTTTTAAAGTAATGAAATGTTACTAGGACTGCTGTTGTGTAACACTTTAATACTGAAAAGTGTCTTTACAAATATTTTCTGGGTAACATGTGAAGAATCTCTGTGAAAATAATATCTATGGTCTCCCAATTCTAATCATATCGAAAACATATAAATACAAAGGTTTCAAAGCTACATCATGCTGTCTACATCACAGTCGTCCTTGACAATGTTGCTAGTGCTCTAAGATAGAGAGCATTTCTGACCACTAATGCTCACCGGATAGAAGCCTCAGTCCCTGCACAAGCCAGGCAAGGCCCTCGGGGCCTGCTCCTTGCTGGGGACAATTATTTTCCTCCTCTTCTAGTTTATGCTCTGACAACCACGAAGCTGTTGTAGTTCCAGCATACATTGAATCAGCACTGGATCTCCTCATTCTCCCCAGCAGGCTCTGCTCTCCCTGCCCCTCCCCTTCCTTGGCCTGCCTATCCCATGCTTCCTCTAAGGCTAGAACTTGCCCCTGTGCTTGTCTATGTTGCGGTGAATTACATCGAGATGCAGTGATCAGTCCCAGGAACAGTGTGCATTTCAAACCTTTGATATTATAACCCTCTGCATATAACAGCTTCCTAATGAATGTCTACAGATGTCAGCTAGAGTCAGCTTTGTCTTGTTCCTTGATTCAACGGCCGATTGTAATCTCAATGGATAAAGTGAAAGTTAAAGAAAATTAGAGATTTACCGAGAAACTGTTTTAATCAGAGACAAACGGTTTCTATCACAAATGCCTGAAAGGCCGCTCCCATTAAAAGCAGGGGCTTTATATACCGATCGTACTCATCAATATTTAAAAAGGATAAAGCCTTAACGATCTGACTCTCCAAGCCACAAGGATACTATAGAGTTGGTATTTATGGAGCTGTCACAATGACCTGGACGCAGAAGAGACACAAAGATACCAACTATTCTTTAAAACTTAAGGTTTCAAAGAACGTTATTTATCGAGTTGACAAGAGTGACAGCTTGCTTCTCCTGCCTCACTGCGGCAGGCCGGGAGGAAGGTTCAGATGGCACCCGCTTCCTGAGAGCACCAAGAGCGGGAGAGGGCTGAGGGACTGCTGGTTGGTGTCCCAGTGCTCAGAAGGAAAGGATAAAAGGAACTGTACTGTCTACCTCTGGATGTGGGTTTCCACATGTCTCTTCTTCCTCAGCCGGTCTGAGGAACAAACTCAGTTACATATCCATAACCTCTATAAAAAATGCATTATTCCTGATTCAATATTTATGTGCCCAATGCCAAAGTGATTGGATTCCATCCTAATCAGCTGTCTGAGCTTTAGAAAGAGTCTAGCCAATTGGGCCGCAGAGCCATGTCTGACTCTACGCGTTTGGAAGCTGTCCACAACAGATACATCCATAGGGAGTAACAGAGAATAATTAGCCTCTAATTGCCTAACAACCCCACATTTATTTATGATGAATCAAGCAGACTTAACCAAGGCACTGGCTTTGGGGCATTCTCTCGGGGTGAACGAAAACTCACCTTAATTTTACAGTCCATGGAGCAAGACAGCAACAAATGTCCGGAAAGAGGAAACAGCCTGACAGCACTGACGCCCTAGACAAAGCACACACTGTCACTCGGAATCACGCTAGGGACAGCATCCATGCTAGGGACAGCATCGCGGGCAACCCTACATGCTGTTTCTCTTTATTCCAACCGTCATGGCCTGGACTAGGCGTCGTCAGCGTTCTCAGAGGCCTCATCTCGACACTGACTAGGGAAGGCTTCAGATGCTCGAGTCCCCCTCTGAGCCCCACGTCCCTTTCCCTTCCCTTTTCTGTAGTCCCCTGTTCTTGGCACAGATCTGGACGTTAACAGCTGGAACAGTGCACATGACAAAGAATCTCAGCCTCTAACATCTGCAAATATCTGCATTATTTTAAACTTTACCTCGCATTTGACAGCAAAGAACATCTACTCTCTGGCGTGAATTAACCCGGAACCGCAGCACTGTTACCGCGGCCGAGCAGCAGGCTCGGTACCATCTGCCCATTACTCACCGAGTGGTGCCAAGAGGGAGCAGATGGCAGCAGGAACTTGTGGGGAAAGGGACGGGCACCAATACGGGGGTGGACACTGACCCATAAAGCTTACACCACAGCCAACCTGGATGGCCTTGGAGACTGGAACCGCCAAAGCCTGCCTCATAGTCACCTTGAATCGGCTGCTCCTACTCTGCCTGCTTGCCCCGTGTCAGCAGCTGAAGCTTTGAGCTGGCTTCTCTTTGGGCTGCATAACGACAACGTTCAGTGCCTTACCTTTGTGTGTCCGGACCACACGTGGATTTGTTTTTTGGGAAGGTAACATTTCTCAGGCGGCACAGATGAGCGCAGGTTAACACCAACATCCTGAGGGATGTGGAGGTAGGACCTGCCTTGATAGTCATACATTTCTTTAACTAAAAGAAAACGGGGAGAGAAAGCCATAAATAAACATAAACCCTAGTCATGAACTCTGTATTCTTAAAATAGTAACACAGTCCCAGGTCTACTGTCCACGTCGACTCAGGCGGATGAGGCTAAACGTCAACACCGTGGGTTGGCTAAAATTAAGCTCTTGGAGCTCTTTCTATCACTATGCTGGAAGGTAGTAGTTTAGAATTTCTAAATGCCCAAGAGGTAAGAGGCCTTAAATAAGATCTGCAGTTCTCTCACTCAAGCTCACACGGTCGTGACAAAGACTTCACTGCGATACAATTACGAGGGAAGGAAAGATAATATTTAGGTCTCTGAGTCTCTGTTACACAACTCACAAAGGCGAGTGTGAACGCCCCTTTCTCCACCTTTCCACTTTCTACCTCTCGGCATCCTTTACAGCTGTCTGCCTTTCCCCATTTTAGGAAATGTCACACGGGGGTCAGGGGGTCAGGGGGTCAGTCCGTCACTCCTGCAACATGAACCCTGCTTACAGAAGCCTCCACTGAGACCATGTCGCATGCTGCACCCTGTGGTGCTGTCTGTACAATGCTGTGTGTAGTTCTAGACACATAATGGTTTCAGTTTGGAAAACAAAGTCTTTCAATTTTCCTCCCGAATTCCTCAGCGTGTACACATCCAGGCAGTATACCTCTGGATTGTGTCTGTTTGGTTCAAAAAGCAGCCGTTAGAGTGGTTGGTTTGAGCTTCATTGAAAATCACTAAATGAGTTCTGCTTGGAATTAGGACAGATTTTCCAACAACTTCTCAAAGAGCCCTAAATATTCGTCTGCCATTTTGTACTACGGATTCATGCAAAAGTGATGACTGTAAAATCAAAATATTGATCAAGTCTGAAGAACATTAAATGCTCTCTCCCTCCCACAGCACCAAACGTTCCCAAGATTTGGTTCTTATGTAAAAATCAATAAGAACGTCCATTTCATTAGGATGAAGGTTCACTTTCGTTTTTGCTGGTTTCTGCTTACGGAGCTATAGTTTTGAGCACCATGGCACTAACCAGGTGCCTTGGAAATAAGACTGAAGCTTGGGAAACCATTTGGTCTCCTGCAGCCTAAGGACTTGATGTGACAAAGTACCACGCCATCGGTACTGAACCATTCATCGTCTCAGCTTCCTAACTGTAACGATTCTTAACGAATGTCACACCGCAGTCCATTCGAACACCTAGTAAGCTCTACTCTGTTCACACGCAAACAGCTTTTCCTTCAGAAGTGGCTGCACGAGATGATGATCCCTGAGGATTTGGCTTGGATTAAAAATGAATAACTGACGCACGTAAGGAATCTATTTCAGGAAAGAACTTATGGACCATTCAAGATTCTTCTTTACTCGTTTTTAAAAATCCACTGATTCTTAAACAAAAAGTCTGTGCTTATCTTTAATCACACTACACCTCCCTTTCAGTCACATAAAAAGGTCTGTGGTGACTTCTGTAGGACGCATCAAAACAATGCTTACACAACGGCGGCCACCAGTACGTGCAACTGGTGTTATAGGGAGGGAGAAACACAACAGATTTTCATGACAATAAAGATGTTGAAAGCCACTACCATGTAGGATGGTCTTCTCCTCCCCAGGCTTCTCTTCCTCCTGTTTGCCTTTCTTCTGCCTCTTTGCTGTGATTTCATCCAACTCCTTTTGTTCTTCCTAAGGAAACAGTGAACCTAAAGTGAGTGCCCGACATCTCACCAGGCCCCACCACTGCTGGGGACACCTTCACAGCGAGGGCCACAAATACGTCTCCTAGGACAGCTACGGCAACTCTGCCACAACAGAGACGGTCACCTCTTACATAGACCGCAGACGATATTAAACACATGCTCGACAATAGTGTTAAATTCACACACACGCACACAGACACACACACACACACACAGACACACATACACATACGGTCACACAGATATACACAGACACACACACACTGACACATACAGACACACACACTCACTCACTCTTTTGGAATGCCTAGAAATAAATTAATCATGTGCTAGTCATGCAAATGACAGCCATCAGAAAATGTGGCCTCGGAGGACACAGAGCCGAGAGCACAACGCTGTTTTCCTGTTTTCGTTGCGTTGCTTTTACATTGCCAAGACAATGAAATCCAGCAATTACCGATTTGAGACCAACTTTACTGAGGAGATCTGGGAGGGAAGACAGGGAAACGGCAAATCCGTATCTATCATAAACAAGTCCAGGCATGCTATCTAAAGGAAGACAGCAGCATGTGCGTGCTCCAACGTCAACAGATGTGGAAGAGCTGGAGCTAAGGACAAAATTATCTCGGGTAGCACTGTGCTTCAGAACCTGGAACAGCGCCTTGCTCTCAGAGACACCGGGTTACAGAGGTGGGCCAGGATTCTGTAGTTTTATTTTATAAACTTCACAAGGATCTTTTAAAAATAATATAGATAAAACAAGATTTTCAAAGTAAATTAGTAAGTAAGGTCACTGCCGATCCCACTGTGAGAGCAAGGCTGACTCTAGTAACAAGGTCAGGGATCGGAAGGCCAGCAGGCAGGGGAACCCCTGAGGGATAGAAACTGTAATTCTACTAAAAACTGGTTCCGAATTATATATAACTCAAAGAGCATAGGAGACAATGTGACAGGAAAAAGGCAAATACAATTTTTGCAAAGAAAAGCAAAGAAATTGTTATATTTTCTCAGTCAGCTAAGGCTGAGAAATTCTGATGAGTCATGGTTCTCAAGGGAAATCTCACATCTGTCCACACAGGCACGACTGGTAGAGACACACACAGTGGAACCGACGAGGAAAACATCAAAGCTCACTTCTGAAGGCTTGGCCACATCTTTTTCATCCACGTATTTTGCCCATGGTCCCAAGAAACCATCAATATTAGATGCATCGTTTTCTTTGAACTTTTTCCTCTTTTCTGTTTTCTTCTGACCAGTTTCAAAAACAGTTAAGCCTGCATTAACAACAAACACAAACGGAGTGAGTGCACCGATTCTCTTTAGAAATATCAGCACATATGATTTTATATAGTTACGGTAGATCTAAACAATCAAATCCAAATGTCTGACTGCCACACAGACCCACGCGTGCTGACAAAAAGAAATTACTACTACTACACCACTACTACTACTACTACTACTACTACTACTACTACTACTACTACTTCTACTACTTCTACTTCTTCTTCTTTCTCTTCTTCTTCTTTCCTCCTCATTATTATTATTATTATTATTATTAAAGTTATTATTAGCTTAAGAAGGGGGAGAACAGCCACTGCTTGGCAGGAGACCGAGGAAGTAAGCTGTCACCAGTTTGCTAGCCTAGGCTTCTTAAAGACTCATGACAGAAGCCGGGGAGGTGTGGGGAAGGGAGGAGCTGCTCAGTCCAGGTGCCTTCTTAATGAATCAAAAACCAGTATGGTGGGACTTTTGCTTTGCTTTCAGAAACAGAGTCTCACGGTGCCTGAGCTGGGATTCTAGGTGTGTACTGTCATGTCCAGCAAGATATCAGCAACTCTGGAAACAAGATAAACTAATTTATGATTTAAAAGTGGAGTTAAACTCCAGCTAACGGTTACTAATTTCCTCTTACTCCCTGTGTATACATCAACACAAATCAAACCGGGTTTCACAGACTCTGATATTACTGCCATGTAATGTCAATCTAAACTTGGCCTCCAGTGTCATCGGCTTTAAAAAGATTGACAAAAGATGATGGTTTTGAAGGCTGCATACTGTCTGCAGCCACTCAACTCAAAGACTTAGAGCATCACAATCACAAGCTAAGAACAGAAAAACAGACCATGGAATGGAATGGAAAGAAAAGAAGCTCATTTATGTAAACACAAAGCAGTGCTCATGTTACGACAAAGCAACTACAATTCCATTTCGATATTACTTCCCACAGACGTGTAAGACAGCTTCGTAATAAAGGTCATCCTTGTACAACCATCACATTTTATTTTAGAGTGTTTTATAAATAAGTGCTCTGATGCGTCTTGAACAAAGGTGGCATTTGGGCTACGAGGGTTTGTCTCATTCCACGTACTAAGTGAATATGAACAGAAATATGCTTTAAAAGACACTGAAAATCTGCTATTACAGCAATTTTCTAAATTATTTTAAGAGGCACCTAGCATAGCATTTCTCTGTTGAGAGAGCCCAACTGCCAAAGTTACCTATATGTTAGCTGTAAGGCAATGATCTGTGGAGGGTGGCGTGGTGTCAAGTACTCAGGACCACCGAAGGCGATGGTGCCTGCCCAACACTGGCTGTTCTAAGTTCTACTGCTCTAGCCTGGGTCACTCGTCTCTTCAACTTAAATACATCCAGGAGCTAAACAAAATGCTAGTTTTCCCTGCCGACCGAGGCCTGCAAGGCACTGCGGCTGTCGACCCCAAGGCACTGCGGCTGTCTACCCCAAGCACATTACCTTGGTTCTTCTCAGCCTCTTCCACAGAACCGATGTACTTGGCAGACACTTGATGATTATCTAGTGAAGGGTCCAGTGCATAGCCTGAAAGCAAACAGGTACAGATGACTGAGCCCTCTTACGGCGCCCATTACTGCCCGCAAACACCCGTTTCGTACTTTCCTCTCCAGATAGCTACAAGTGTTTCATTCACACTGCTTAGCCCACATGTCAGGCTGGAGCACGAGCGACTGAGAGGAGAAAGCAGCATTTCTCAGGATGAGCCTCATGAGCAACCATCGCAGCACTAAGAACCTTGCTAGCTGTGAATTCACAGTTCAGTTCAAATTATCTCGGAGCTTAAAAATATAGGTGCGTAATGTTCAGAAAGCCAGAAGCTATCTCCTTGTCCTTCCTGTTAATGGGTGTTAATTATTAAACTGAAAAAGAAATTGAATGAGAAGTTACATATGAGAGACAGCTATTGCATGGGAATGTCCTTCCCATAAGGGCCGTTCCTATGTTTCTGCAGTGAAGAAGTAAGGCTATCTGCTGGCCCTCGAGTACAGTCCCTCAGACACTCACACTCACACAGCTGCATGTATCTGTGGTCTTCACCGACCAAGGGAACTGAGGAATTCTCAAGTGGATGTGCTGTTACAGTAGAGTTTGATGAGCCAGATCACCAGTCTGTGTCCTACAGCCCCACGTCAACTGTCATGAAGGCCACCACTGCCCTTCTTAAAGGGCACGTACCAGAGGACAGGTTTAACCTTCATTTTTCACAGTTGAAGTTTGAAATGAATTTCTTTGGGGAAACATAAAAAAGATTCGGTCTGCACTATCGCTTTAAACCGGGCCAAGAATGCAGGAGTTCAAGTCGTCCTAATACCAGACTAGAACCAACCATCTGGATATTAGCTCCTCTGCACAGCTTCCTCTTCTCCACCTTTAAAGATGTTCTTAGACAGAGGGCAGATCTTGACTGCCAATGACTCTGGCTTTGGCATCTGTGTGGGTAAACTGAGGCAGGAAGCTGTTGGGGGTCAGTGCTTAGAGCTGCTGACCGGGTGGACCCAGATGTTACAGGGGCGGCCGCCAAAGGCAGCCAGCGATGAGAGAAGCTGCTCAGCTGACTCTTTCCTGAGGGAACAGAGCTCATGTTACTGGGGCTGGCATGTTCTGCAGCCAGCAGGAAAACTATGAACTCTTAACACCATGGGGCTGGCGAGAAAGAGAAGGAAAGAGAGAAAATTCACATGTTCTCTCTCTCTCTCTCTCTCTCTCTCTCTCTCTCTCTCTCTCTCTCACTCTCTCTCTTTCTCTCTCTCTCTCTCTGGGTAAAACAAAAGGCAGAGTCTAGTAACTTCATACACACAAGCATACATGCATACCGACACATATACATACATGTATACAAACCTACTGATACGCATACACATATTCACAAATAGAATAGTTAGAGCAAAGCTCCAACAAGCAGGCTTTAAGTATTCCTTCCATCCATCCATCCATCCATCCATCCATCCATCCATACATACATACATACATACACATACATACATACACACACATACATACATACACACACATACATACATACATATATACATAAATACACACAATTAGTGGATAGAAGGATCAATGTGCCAACCCCTTTTGTACAAACTTTACAAATACACACAAAGTCGATGGATGGAAGAGACAATGTTTCAGTCATACCACACCATACCATACCACACCATACCATACAATACCACACCACACCACACCATCCCACACCATACCATACCACACCATACCACACCACACCATACCATAACACACCACACCATACCATACCAAACCACACACCACACCACACCACACCATACCACACCATACCACACCACACCATACCACACCACACCACACCATACCACACCACACCATACCACACCACACCACACCACACCACACCACACCACACCACACCACACCACACCACACCATACCATACCACACCATACCACACCATACCACACCACACCACACCACACCATACCACACCACACCACACCACACCACACCACACCATACCATACCACACCACACCATACCACACCACATACCACACCACACACACCATACCACACCACACCACATACCACACACACACACACCACACCACACCACACCACACCACACCACACCACACCACACCACACCACACCACACCACACCACACCACACCACACCACACCACACCACACCACACCACACCACACCACACCACACCACACCACACCACACCACACCATACCACACCACACCACACCACACCACACCATACCACACCACACCACCACATCATATCACACCACACCATACCACACCACACCATACCACACCACACCATACCACACCACACCATACCACACCATACCACATACCATACCACACCATACCATACCACACCATACCACACCATACCACACCATACCATACCACACCATACCACACCACACCATACCATACCACACCATACCACACCACACCATACCACACCATACCAATACCACACCATACCAATACCACACCACACCATTTCACGCCACGCCACGCCACACCACACCATTCTTTATTTTATTCTTCCTTCCATAGCTTATATATCCCAGCAAAATCTCTCAAGCAGTATACAATTACAGTGTGATTATATGTTAATTTTATTCTAGTAAACGATTATGAAAAAAACAATGTTTTCCAATATCTCTACAAGAAATAACATTACTTTAGCACAGGTAAAGAAACTAAATGATCCTCAAAAGCCCACGTACATACATAACTAAGCACCTTGATATGGATGAACAGAGTGTAAGCAAGGGAGTTTCCTCAGCCAGCTTCTCTCACTGCCGGGCAGCAATTTGCAATCACAAAGAAAGAAGTAATTATTTTACCACTTATCTTAAAAAGTAATCTTGTAAGAATCTTAAAAGAATCACAAATCTAAACTTGTTTATAAAAATCAGTCACATCTACCTTAAATGCTCAAAACGCACATCTATTCACCAGCCATTCGTAATAAGTCCTGTTGGGAAGCTGAGGGCAGAGATGGGCAGAAGAAACCAATCCTCACCAGTCCTGCTCAGTGAGAGTCCGTCAGTCAGTGCTGCCATTGTTCTTGTTCCCGACCATAAAGGTCCTAGCTTAACTCCTAAGAGTGGCCTTTCTGAACTTCACGTTGTTCCCTAAGATTTCCTACATCACAGCCAGGAGTGAAAACATCGAAACCCAGCTTCACTGACAACTTCTTTATTTTTCCAAACCTTTTCTAAGGGTGGTGGTCATTGCTGACAATCTACACCTCTAAGTTCTTCTCTAGGGGGGTGACAGAGTGGCTAATCTGCTCCAGGAGCAAGGCCTGAAAGAAATGAAGAATTAGTGCTCTGAATGCCGGAGACGCTGTCCAGTGTGGGACTGGAAGCCCCCTCAGCGTTTTCATATAATTCTTAGATTAAGATGGATGTGAGGGCAGCGGGCAGGGCAGAACTCTGTAACGGCCTGAAGTCCTCGGGACACATGGTCCTCTCCTCTGGGTTGTGTCACACTGAGGCCCACCCACGTGGCATGGTAACCTGTGGGCAGCATTCCGTGAGTCCTAAAGTCATTTGCTGTTCGTCCTGCATGGCCTGTGGCACTTGATGTCAGAAAAGTTGCTTTGGCATGGACTCTGAAACCGCAGGCTCAAACGCCAGGAGTTACTTTTTGTATATTAATTTACCTGAATTACAATAGAGGCTTCTCTGTCATCTCTGACATAGAAAAAGACTGTGAGTCACACTGAGCGCTGGTCTGCCGTCTTCTATGAACACGCTCGGTTACTGTGAGGCCTGGCTTTTCCAGGCACTCATTGGGTGTGGACCTGGGAAGACCAATGAGAGTGCACGGGGAGATGTCCTTTCCCTGGGTTCCCTGGGAGCACTGAAGAGCACAGTTACACACAGCACATCATGCACTTGGTGACGTGTGACATGCAGGTGTGCTACACATGAATCTCCTGGCTGGGAGTCTTCCCCTTTAACCGAGCCATTTCTCCAGCCCTGGACCTGCATTGTTCTAATGAGGCTTATGCAGAATCCAGACCAATAGTCTGAGTTTAAAAACTCCCACTTCACGCATAAAAGTCTATCCAGAGTTAGTGGGAATGAGATTTACGTTTCTATGAATGGCTCCACATGGTGTGGCAGGGGAACCGGGTGCTCCTGGTCATCCTTGTTCTGTGCCAGCCCCAGTCCCCTGTTCATCCCTCCAGTCTTGGGTCTGAGGAAAAGCACTTGGTCAGCACTTCCACCGTCCTGAGTGGGCCCCACTCTCTTCCTTTCACAAACACGGAGAGCAGAGCATGGCGACACCTCCTACCACAAGTCACGGGTGATACAGACAGCCCGACTAGCTTTCTATTAAACACCGAGCCCGACTACTTTCTAACACTACGGGACCTCAGCCCGACTAGCTTTCTATTAAACACTACGCCCGGACCTCAGCACGACTAGCTTTCTATTAAACACTACGGGACCTCAGCCCGACTAGCTTTCTATTAAATACTACAGGACCTCAGCCCGACTAGCTTTCCATTAAACACTACGGGACCTCAGCCCGACTAGCTTTCTATTAAACACTACGGGACCTCAGCCCGACTAGCTTTCTATTAAACACTACGGGACCTCAGCCCGACTAGCTTTCTATTAAACACTATAGGACCTCAGCCCGACTACTTTCTACTATAGGACCTCAGCCCGACTAGCTTTCTATAATCCGTGTCTCAGAGATCAATGCGCCTTCCTTGTTAATGCTCATGCATCTTTCTGAAGCTTATTTTGCATTTTGCCTTTCTAATAGAGTTGATATTAACTTTGTTTCCTTTTGGTAGTCATACTTGAAATGCCCATAACATTAATTTTATTATTACGCCCTCACAATTATAAAAAAAATTAATATTATAGGTGACTCAAAAGGAACTATAGATGATCTGCAAAGAATTACTTGTAAGTATACAGAAAACTCTTCAATCTCATGAGTAGTCCAGAAAATCAAATCGCAACAGCCTTACTATTTTGATTATAATAGGACAGAGGAAAGAGCGATCCCTGGGTCCTGGGTAGAAGCGCAGTGTTCACACGTGGCCTTCCATGCATCACGGGGTGGAGTAAGCTGGACAAATTCTTTCAGAAAGCAACTTAATGTACCACATTAAGAACAGTTTTTGATCTACTTTGGAAATTTATTTAAGAAAACAATAATAGATTATAAGGTTTTATGCATAGGAATAGTTCGTGCTATATTTTAAAAGGCATCTTACTGTATAACGCACAAATTGAAAATTTAATATTAAAAACTAGAACCAATTTGAAATCTAATACTTCAAGGATTTCTTACAGAAATTATCCTAAGAGACTTTAATTTTTGAAAATGTTAATTGCTGCTAATATTGAAGTTAATAATGACTCTGATGAGACTAATGCAATTGACTTAAAATCCTACTTTCCCATCGAAAGACTGATGAAGAGGAGCTCCGGGATGAAAGCTGAGCAGTGGGAAGAGAACAGCCCCTCTCTCTCTCTCTCTCTCTCTCTCTCTCTCTCTCTCACACACACACACACACTCCCACACGCACCCACAGACCCTAACACACCCCACACAGACACACCACACACACCACACACACACACCCTAACACACACACTTACACACACACACCACACACACACACACACACACACACCCCACACCCTAACACACACACACACACACACACACACAGACAGACAGACAGACAGACAGACACACACACACACACCACACACCCCAACACACACACAGACAGACACACACACACACCACACTCACACACACCCCACACCCACACACACACACACCACACACACAGACAGACACAGACAGACACATACAGACACACAGACACACACACACACACACACACACACACACACACACACACACACACACACAGGACCAGACAACAGGAGAAATACCAACAGCGGGCTAACAGCTACACTGTACGTTGATAATGGGTTTCTAGAGTAAATGAGACTGGTTTCACTGATAATCACGACTCTATGGGTTGGATCTAACATAATCTAAATGTCCTGCGGAGTATAAATCCATCCCCGCCATTTACTGAGACGGTAGGACTAAGCTGTTCTGTACCTCAGTTAGGACTTGATACTCAGGTAAAACTGAATTAGGGGCCATCTTCTTAGCCCTGCCTCACAGTTAGTGTACAGGAAGTGAGGAAGGCCCTCTCTAGTACTTTCCAGACGAGGGGCAGTGTCTGAAGCTTGGATTTGTTCTTTGTATGTGAGTGAAACATTAGGCACACGCCTAGGAGTCACTACCTGAAGTCAGGCAAGCAGGACACACCTCCCTTAGTCTCCAGGCTGTTCCATACACTCTAGCTGCACACATTTTTTATGTCTTAACCCCCCCCCCAAAAAAAAAGCCACCCAGCACAGCCTCTGCCCCAGCCCACTGCTGCCTCCCAGGAGAGGCAGAACTCAAAGGCTCCTTTCTTTTTTTTAAATATTTATTTTATTGAGACAGGGTCTCTATAGCTCTTGCTGTCCTGGAACTCATGATGTAGACCAGGCTGTCCTTGAACTCACAGAGATCCACCTGCCTCCCTCCCAAGAGCTGAGATTACAGGCGCGTTCACACTGCAATGGCTGTTCATTTTCAAATAAGTCCATTCCCAAACCAAAGCAAACTTAATGGCTGTAAATGCTGCTCTTGCTATAAAGTAATTTGAAAGGTAGATGTCAATATAATTTATTATTATTATTATTATTATTATTATTATTATTATTATTATTATCATCATCATCATTAAATCTTTGCTTTAAGGAGACTTAAGCTATCTAAATTATTACATATGGCTTCCTTCTAAAATCTATGAAAACAAAAACTGGTGTAGCTTAGAATATGTAAATCATGAGTTAAGTTTTTGTTTTCATTTTGTATACGGGTGCTTTGCCTGCCTGCATGGCTAATGCCATAGAAGCAGGAGGGCTTAGGGTCCCCTGGAACTAGAGTTACAGGCAGTTGTGAGCCACCATGTGGGTGCTAGGAATTGAGCTCAGTCCCTGGAAGCGCAGTCAGTATCCTTACCTGAGCCATCTCCCAATCCTTCGCCCCAGCCCACTGCTGCCAACCAGGAGACAAAAACTCAATGGCTCCCTTTTTATTTTTAATTTCTTTTACCTTATTTTATGTGTCTGAGGCAGGGTCTCTATAGGTTAGTTATAAAAGTGTCACACATCACTGTAGGCTTACAATGGACTCCTTACAGGAGCAATGGGTACGAGGTGTCAAGGAACTCTTTTAGGGTTATTTTGGTAATATGCAGGCCGTTCGGTTGTTGTTTGCTTTTGAGACAGGAGCTCATGTAGCCCAGGTTGGCCTAAACTCCTATGTACCAAGGATGGCCCTGAATTCTGGAATACCTGAATTCCACCCTACCACGTCAGCTGAGTTACTCTGCACTGGAGACTGAACCCAGGGCTTGGACTGCTGGGCCAGCAGTCTGTCAGCTGAGCTCCACTGCTAGCTGGTACGCAGGTCTCACTGTGACTGCGTACTTGCCGTGGGTATACATGACGCACAATGTAGGACAAATCCTTTCCAGAGCCACTTTTCACTCTGCTTAACTTAAAATAATGTCACCACTGAGAGAATATAGCTATTCTATACTGTGAATTTGTTACTGCTGTACTGGCTAATATCCTTAGTAATTAAGAGAAAATATTTAAGAAATACGATTTGAGAAACAGAACAAAGTAATTTATAAGATAATGAATGTTATATTTTCATTAACTTAATAATCGGCATGTGATAGAGATCTAATAACAAATGTTCATTACCAAGTACAATACCAAGGAACACTCTGGTTTTAGGACTGCAGATTATTTTCGGCACTGAGAAGATCACAGAGGATTTAAAATCACAGCTCAATATTTGAGATCACTTCCCATTCAGTATTTGTAGGTGAGCATAGGAAGGTACCCAGCTCCTTTGATGAAAGCTGGATGAATACATTTAAAAAGCCAGAAGACAGAATCAGCGAAGGCACACGTCACTCATTCTGAACGAAGCCGCACTGACCACTGTGTGAGTCTCGTCGTCGTCTTACCGTATGTGGCAAATGTCCTTCTTTGCTGTTCGAACATGAAGTCGTTGATGTGTGCTGGCTCTGCATACCCAGAAAGCATATTTCGAGGGGCAGCCATTTGCTGTGTTCGAAAGGGATTTTCTGGTCCAAACTGCAACGTTAAAAGGAAGGAAAAGTAGGTTACTGAAATTACAGTGTTTTCACCTCTAAT
Source organism: Rattus rattus (assembly GCF_011064425.1). Lineage (NCBI taxonomy): Eukaryota > Metazoa > Chordata > Mammalia > Rodentia > Muridae > Rattus > Rattus rattus. Next base: position 40,606,858 of record NC_046171.1, read on the forward strand.
CCACCACGGCGCACACGGCTCCGTGTGATCAGGCAATGGCTGGTCAGCCCCTGGGACTGGAGAAGACAGCATGTAAAGGGCTATGCGTTCCTACTGCAGGAAGTCTTATTTGAAGGCACTTCTCTGGACAACTGAGAGCTACTACAGATTTTTCTAACTCCTGACTTGGGGACTTGCGGTGACCTTTTGTCAGTGACAGCACTGAAATACACTTTTGTTTTAAAAGCCACATTTTCATCTACTACTTCTGAGTTCCTCGAAGGCAGACACTCGGAAGCCTTTACATTCAAATCAGTGTGTGCAAACAGAAAATACAGACATCACTAATCAAAAACCAATCAGAATCCTAGTGGAGGTACAGGGCAGGAAACAAACTGAAGGAGTGCTTGAAACAGACTCTAAGAAGACAGATCATAATGTAAATAAAACTTATCCAGTCTGAGAATTCACATTCACAAACTAAACAGTGGACTGTGTGGTTTATGGCATTGTGAAGTTAGACAGGTGACCTCCCTGCCGTACATGAGAAGCCCATGAACGTGAGGTGTTTCACCTGCTCCTGGGCCAAGTTTTACCGCTTATAAAGACCAAAGCCACAACAAACATGAGTCTTACCACTTAAACCACTCCCTGAATGTGCAACATAAAGTCTACCCTGTAAGACACTTGGCTAGGAAACTCCACACCGTGCTAGGCCAGCCCTATTAAATAAAGCTATTAGAAAAGACCCCGGGAAAGCCACTCTCTGAGACAGGGCCTCAGTCTTTAACCCAAGCCGCCCTCGGATTCCTGGTAACCTTTCCACCTTGAATTCTTAATTTCTTATTTGTTTTTATGAAGAGTAAAATGAGTGTCCACATTTAGAAAGAGCGAACTTAATGTTTTTACCTTTTTTTATTATTGTTATTTTGTTTTGTTTCACAATAAGCCAACGGTGGCTTAGAACTTACTATGGGGCCCACTCTGGTTTCAAGTTAGCAATCCTCCTGTCCTCATGTCCTGAGTGCTGTAACTATAGGCACACACCATTATACCTGGCACATAACGGTATTTATTTGAACACGGGAACACCCATTGTTCCTGATGAAATATGTTGATGTTAGGACAACTCAGATTACTACTTTAGGAGCGTCTTTTCTGTGACACATTTCCAAAGCCACAAATATAAATTCCTGTTCCTAACCAGCACTGTGCCTTCTCTAGGTTCATTGCAGCATGCGTGGAAAATTAAATTTAGCTGTCAGATTATTTACCTAATATACTTTTGCGTTAGAGAAAAATAAACCACTACAAGGCTGTTGTAGACTGATAACTTGCATTTCTGCTTAAAACACCCAATTTTCTACAAAGTTTTTAGTTGCTACTCATTCCAAATTATAAAGGACACAGCAGGACTTTGTAGCCCACATCTGCTACATCTGCTATTGGTGGAACACAGGAAAAAACAGCAGACACGACTTATTTACTCATGAATGTTATTACAGGAACAGAGACAGCTACAGAATTAGATATGGAAATGGCTGAAAGTGTCTGAGATGCGGACCTGGGCTCTCACATAGCACCTCGAAGCAGCGGGTGGTGCTTCTCGAGTGGGGAGCCGAGAGGGAACCTACGACAGACTGCCCCTGCCCTTGGCATCCTCCTAGCACTGTAGAGACTACCCCAGTGCTTTCAGGGGTTATGTGCTCAGGGAGGGAGCAGCTAATCATAAGAGGTGGACGGCTCCGTAGGCGGGACGCTTCCCTCACTCCACTCTAACAGACGGTCCTCAGTATCAAGAACATTCAGTTCTACATAGAAACATATTTACGAAAGCTAACCGATGGTCCTCAGTATCAAGAATACTCAGTTCTATATAGAAACATATTTACGAAAGCTACGTGTATTTTACACACGGCGCTGTGCCTGCAGCAGTCTAAAAATCTAAATGTCTTATAGGTATGTGAGGGCAGACAACAACAAAATCTAGAAATAATGACGCTGGAGTGGAGGAGGGTCCATGGCTTTGGGCCATCCTAACCGCCTGTTAACTGCCAACAATTGAAGCTGACATGAAACACAGACACACACACACACACACACACACAGACACACACACACGCACACACACACACACACACACACACACACACACACACACACACACACACACACACACAGACACACATACACACACACACACACACACACACACACACACACACACACACAGACACACACACACGACACACACACACACACACACACACACACACACACACACACACACAGACACACACACACACACACACACACACACACACAGACACACACACACACACACACACACACACACAGACACAGACACACACACACAGACACACACACACACAGACACACAGACACACACACACACACACACACACACACACACACACACACAGACACACACACAGATACACAGACACACACACAGATACACAGACACACACACAGATACACAGACACACACACAGACACACACACAGACACACACACGCACACACAGACACACACACAGATACACAGACACACACACACACACACACACGCACACACACACACACACACACACACACACACACACACACACGCACACACACACACACACATACACAGACACACACACAGACAGACACACACACACACATACACACAGATACACACACACACACAGATACACACACACAGACACACATACACACGGATACACACACAGACACACACACAGACACACACACAGATACACGCACACACACACACACAGACACACACATACACACACAGACATACACACACACAGACACAGACAGACACACACAGAGACACACACACGGAGTGGAGGAGGGTCCATCCACTTCAGGCCATCCTAACTGCCGGAGGCAGAGAGCACTGTTATGCAGGGAGGGCCCTGTTCTATGATGTCCTGCTCTCTGTGAATATGCAACTCTTTTAATTCTGGGGTGGCCATTTTAAAAAATGTATAAAAGAATAGAAAGCAATTTCAAGTTTTCTTTTCAAGTTTCAGTAGCTAAGTGTTAAGCTTTGGATATGAGGTATCAGGCCTCCCCCCAACAAAGACTCCTATGTTGGAGACTTAGCTCCTGGCTGGCAGTGCTCTCTTAGGGGGCTCTAGAAACTTTCTTGGGTGGGACCAAGCTGCAGAGTGTTACTGGGCACAGGGAGATTCTAGAGGGTTTTTTTGCCCTGGCATCCTGCTGGGGTCCCCTACCTGCCGTGGCCCAGTGAGATGAGGAAGCTTTTCTACCATACAGTCCTGAGACCACGAGTTCTGTTCAGGTCTACAGTGCCAAACAACCACGGAATCAGTTGAAATCATGAGTAAAAAAAAAAAAATATTTCGAGGGCTGGAGAGATAACTCGGTGGTTAGGAGCACTATGTGCTCTTACAGAGGACCTGGGTTCGATTCCCAGCACCCACATGGTGGCTCACAGCCATCTTTAACTCCCGTTCCAGGGAATCCCATGCCCTCTTCTGACCTCCACTGGTACCAGACACATAAGTGGCCACACTAACACACATGCAGGCAAAACACCCACAAAACCCAAAAAACCAAAACCCACCAACCCCCCTGAACCCCTCCCTTACGCTGTCTATATCAGAATTTTTGGTCACACAGATGAAAAGCTAACCTATATGGTGGGGTTAAGAGCTAACACATTCAAGTGACTTACTGCAATTTATACCAATTTATTAGTGAAGACATAGCGAGCGTCTGTACACGGATATATAACGTATTCACATAGCCAGGAAATTAACCTTGAGAATTCAGCTTTCAGTTAAAATCACATTGGAGAAAACTACAGTTAGCTGCAATTGTCCCTATAGAACATTTAAATGTAAGCGAGAAACCATTCATATTTGCAAACCATATACTGTAAGGGGTTACCAATCCAAATGTAGAAAAATTTCAAATAGATCAATAGCAAGGGAACAAGTAACGAAATAGACAAAGGACCATAACAGCCATTTTTAAACAAGACATAACCAGTAGGTAGATAAGAAAATCATCAGTAATCAGAGAAACCTAAATGCAATTCTCAGTGAAGAAGCACTTCACCTGTTAGAACAGCCTTTGTGTATCACGGACAAAAGCCAATGGATGTTGGTAAAGTCATTCACGCCCACTGTGGAAGGGAGTGTCCATTAGCACCGGATCCTATGGGGCGCAACATGGAGGGTCTCAAAGGTGAAACCCAGAGCTGTCATGTGAGCTAGCGAGGCTATTTCAGGTACGTATGTTCTCAGAGAAACGAATGACGTGTGTACTCCCATGCTCACCGAGGGAGTATGTACAATGGCCGGAGTGTGGAAGCATCTGAAGGGTCTATCGACTAAGACATGCGAAGGGAAAACTGAGGAACTAGGCAGTCAGGAGGCAGAGGCAGAAAAATTATAAGCTTGGGGCCTCTTTAATCTAAGTAGTGAGTTCCAGACCAACCAGTTATACAGTGACACCCCCATCTAACCACCCCTCAAACAAAACAAGAGAAGAAAATGTATCTATGCAGAGTAGAAAACAATGCAACCTTTAAAAAGAATGCCATTTGTGACAGACAGCACGGACTAACCTGGAGGACACTATGTTAAATGGGATAAGCCTGGACCAGAAAGACAACTACTGGATGACCTCACTAGTATGTGGAACTGAAAATTGCATGTTATAGTAGTCAGAGTTCTCTAGAGGAAGAGAACACAAAGTGAATATATCTAGAATATATATCCTAGGATATAATATTTATTATACATATTTATTAGAATGGCTTATAGGTTGTGATCAAACTAGTTCAACAACGGTTGTCTACCAATGGGAGGCCCAGGAGTCCTACAGTTGTTTATTCCAGGAGACCAGATGTCTCAGCGGGTCTTCACTACACCAGGATCCCAGAGAAGCAGGTTCCAGTGCCAGTGGAGGAATGGTCTTGCCAGTGAGAGCAAGGGCAGGTAGGCAGAGCATCCTTCCTTCTTACCGTCACTTATACAGGCCGCCATTAGAAGGCGTGACCAGATTAAAGGTGGATCTTATCACCTCAAATAGTTTAAAAAAAAAAAATCCCTGACAGGTGTACTCAGCTGCTTGGATTTTGGTTAATTCCAGATGTAGTTAGGTCAACAACCAAAACCAGCCACCAAACAGGTGGAAGAACCATAAGCAGGGGGCGCACCGGGTTCCCGTGGGTGCCACTGCTCAAAGGGTCAGCTTCAGCGAGAAGGGAGGAGCTCAAGGACGCTGCAGAGCTTTCTGAATAACAATGGCTTCTCTGAGAAGCAGCCTGAAGGTTTCAACTGTGAAGTGGTGATTTATGTAGAGTGGGAGGAACATTTTTATATGTGAAGATTCTCACACTAGGTCACAGAGATCTGCTTCTTATAAGAGGTTCTCAAGCTGGGCTTCCGTGGTGCTCTCTCTCCTTTAACCCCACACTTAGGAGGCAGAGACAGCTGGATCTCTCAGTTCAAGGCCAGATTAAAACAGAATTCCAGGACGGTCAGAGCTGTGCAGAAAAACCCTGTCTCAGAAATCACCACCACCACCCACCACCAACCACCCCTGACACCAACTACCACCACCACCGACACCAACCACAACCATCACCACCACCACCGACACCAACCACTGACACCAACCACAACCACCACCACCACCACCACCACCGACAACCACCACCACCACCACCACCACCACCACCCCTAACAACAACAACAAAGAAAGCAAAGCAGAGGTTCTCAGAAGCTGAGGTTCTGAGAAGTCTTCAGTATCTCAGCAGTGAAGCATAACATCATTGGAATTAAGAAAATGTATGCTGGTGGAACAGGTTACACGAAATCACAACTGTAAGTTTATATACAAGGAAAACCCACAGTGGTGAGAACTAATATTGTAGCTATTGCTAAATTTTTCATTAATATTCATGGTGTCATTAATGTTTAAAACTTATACACATATTTTAAAGCAAGAAGAATTTATTTACAGAATTATTTCTACAAATCATGAAAAGATTCTGACAGGTTTTTTTTGGCAGAATAATTCTATGTAAGTGAAGTCTTATTTTACATAGAATACTTCACCGCTGCTGCCGACAGAAGTTGGACACTACAGTATTTCTAAAGCATTAATATTTAAGCAGCTCTTATAATAGATTATTATAAAACTAGTATTTGTCCCCTGAATTCTCATTCTCTCTCTCTCTCTCTCTCTCTCTCTCTCTCTCTCTCTCACACACACACACACACACACACACACACACACACACACACACACACACTACCCTAAAAGCATAGCTGGTTTAAGGGGTCTGGAATTCTTCCTGAATCCAGTAAATTTAATATGATTAAAAAAACAAACCTAATTGTAGAGTAATTTTAATCTAACAACGTGGCTGCTTTTGCAAGGGATCACATCTAAATACCTTTTAGAGTTGTGTGATCCAGCTGGAATGACATACCTTTAATCTCTCTGGCTTCAATACACAGACTCTGGCTTCAATAAACACAGTTAGCACATACCTTTAATATCAAACAATGAAGGTAAAGTTAACGTGTAGAAGAAAGCAGTCATGTTTGAAAGCAGAGTCTAATTGAGGGGCAGACAAAGTGACGAAGCAGAGAAAGATTTGACAGAATGAGTCGGAGATAAGATAGCCCCCAACTCTCATGAGAACAGACAGGAAAGAGAGATTTAAGAGAGCTTTGCAGGAGAAACCAGTTTGAATCCATTGGCTTGGAGAGGAGATTGGGCCAAAATAGATAAGTTGAACCAGCCAGCAAGAGATCAGAAAAAAAAACAACACAAAACAAAACAAAACTAGAAAGGGTGAGTGTATTCAGCAGCAAGCCTCCTAGATGACAATTACATCTGGAGAATAAAAGATACTTTACAACTAAAAAATAACTTATCTCTAAGAAGCTAACAAAGAACCAAGTTCACGAAAGCTGCTGGTCTAAACATTATTCTCTTTTCACTTTAGTCTATAATTTGAGCAAATGATTCGCTGAGCAGACCACCTAGGAAAGGTTGTTGGCTGAAATGGAGGGCTGATATTTCACAGTGGAAGGGGTTTGGTTAGTTTTCAGAATTAGGAAATCATAGGCTGTCGTGCAGATTACACAGGGGCCTTCACATGCTTCTTCCAGTTCCTGATGCATAATTAATAGTGATCTAATCTGAGTCCACAAAACCATTACCTGGTGGCAGAATCAGAGACCTGGTTTCTGTTCTTCAAAAGAGGGGTGAAGGACACTTACTTCATAGGTTTAAGAAGTTCAAAAGCACAACAGTATGTCAGCACCTCAGTTTGTACACGTATACGATAAAAATAAAGGGTAGTTTTTCTCATCCATTAGTCTCTTTTTCTGTACTTTTTCTACCAATCAAACCCAAACCAGACATCTTGTCTAAAAATTCAATTTTGATGATATCACTGCTCCGCTTAAGACTCTCACAAACCTATCATCTATTAAAACCACCTCTCCACCCCCAGCTCCCAGATCCTTGCACTACTCTGGGTTTATATCCCTGTTCACATCAAGGGTTCACGGCTGAAGCACTCTGGCTGCAGCTCCTCCCTTCTGACTGAATCCTTCCCATAAAAGCCTGTATCATCAGTGCCATCGATAAAGAAACAACATGAACATCCTTTGTTAGATGCCTACTATGTGCCAGTGATTCCCAGTCACACTGTGCATCAACGAAGTATTCCCATGTCTCAGTAAAGTAGACATTGCCTTTATCTTAACTATGAAAATAAAAAACAAAAACAAAAACCCCAAGGTCTTACAATTGCTAATACCCAGTCACATCCCAAATCTCACTGTCTAAACCGGGGCAGCATTGTCCACTGTCCACTTCTAATGTGAATTTCATAGAGAAATATTTGTTTCTCCAACCAGATGTAGTCTCCTTAAACCTGTGAATGTGGACTGTCATTTAGAGGCCGGAGGAGACAGTCTCGTCTCTGTTTAAAACAACGCACAGCGCATCCTCTGTCAAATACGAGGCTGAAGAGAGGGACTGTTCATCATTCCTAACAGTGGGGCCTCGACGTTTAGGAACTTGAACTGAACCTGGCGGAGGTCCTGGTGACACTTCCCAGACTCTGCCAAGTGATCTGGATTCTGGTCCTAGCACACAAAGCTCATATCTGTTATTATCTGTTATACCACAGATGACTGTTGCCCTGGCAATTATGAAAGATTCTAGGGCTGCTTCCAAGCGTCCGTCCCTTCTTAAGCTCTCACCCGAGTGGTATTCCTAACGTGAGTGAGTTTACACGTCCATGGAGGCTCCTTAGATAGGGAAGACGGACACAAGGACTGGATGACTGACTTGCCAATATCATCACAAAATCAATTAATTCACACTTAGGCTTCCGATTGAAAGTTAAAAACTATAATTACGCAGCAGTATTATAATAACTCAAAGTTTAGAGAAAGCAGATCTTGTAGAAAACAAGCTTACAGAAAACTGTTATACGCCATACTGCCTTTGAATTTTCCCATCCTCTGAGTGCAATAAGCCCTACCCTACCAAAGCCCCTTCATTGCAGAAACCAGGAGGCACACATGCTGGCTCGCCCTCTCCTTAAGGGGCCAGCCAACCAACGATGTGTGTGTGTGTGTGTGTGTGTGTGTGTGTGTGTGTGTGTGTGTGTGTCTGTCTCCTTAAGGGGCCAGCCAACGTGTGTGTGTGTGTGTGTGTGTGTGTGTGTGTGTGTGTGTGTCTGTCTGTCTGTCTGTCTGTCTGTCTCAGGGAGAGCAGAGCTTACAGAGCTTAGGAGGGAAGGAACAACCCCCCCCCACACACACACAACCCCCTTCTTTCATTGTCCTTATGCAGGCCTCCAGCAGACAGACAGCATGGCCCAGATTAAAGGTGTGTGTCGATCCAGATCGAGAGCATATATATGTCATCCCGCCTCAAGATCTGGATCAAAAGCCTGTGTCTTCCTGATCCAATGTCTGGACCACGGGCGGGCTCTCCATTCCTGGACTGTAGTTCATTCCGGATATAGCCAAGCTGACAACCAAGAACAATCATCACAAGCATCCATTTATCTACCCCGTGTAATTTAAATCCTCACAGAAGGGAGCACTCATGGGAACTTTCTTACCTCAGGAGCAAACATGGTCTCATAGGTAGGATTATACTGAACTTCTTTGACAGCAGGGTCAAGGTGAACTCCGGTCTCCAGATCTTCCTAAAGGAAAGTCAAATGAGTGTTACAGATTTGCTGCATTTTATACACCTGAACACCGACTTCACAGCTGTTACATTAGCATCACAGCGGTAATAGAACAAGAGTCAAGAAGCAAAGGAACATACACATAGTATCAAATTTTAGACATAAAATATATGACTTTTTCAACATACTAACTTTATTAACTAAGTAAGTTAACACTGCCCAATCACTTCAAGTTAAGACGTTCTAGCTTCCTCATGCCATCACCATGTCAGATGCCAATACCCAGAAGCGCTCTCTAGGAAGTCACTGTCCTCTGCAGCCTGGGGATCAGGTAGACTGTGTTCACACTCCTTCCTGTCCTCCATTTCTGTGTCCCCAGTCTCATCCTCCTGCAGTGCTCCCTCCTAGCTCTCCTGCAGTGCTCCCTCTAGCTCTCCTGCAGTGCTCCCTCTTAGCTCTCCTGCAGTGCTCCCTCTCAGTGCTCCCTCTCAGCTCTCCTGCAGTGCTCCCTCTCAGCTCTCCTGCAGTGCTCCCTCTCAGCTCTCCTGCAGTGCTCCCTCTCAGCTCTCCTGCAGTGCTCCCTCTCAGCTCTCCTGCAGTGCTCCCTCTCAGCTCTCCTGCAGTGCTCCCTCTCAGCTCTCCTGCAGTGCTCCCTCTCAGCTCTCCTGCAGTGCTCCCTCTCAGCTCTCCTGCAGTGCTCCCTCTTAGCTCTCCTGCAGGGCTCCCTCTTAGCTCTCCTGCACTGCAAACCGGTCCTCATTCCTTCTTGTTAGACCCCAGTATTTAGAGATACCTTCTACCCAAGGACCCAAAGTGGCCAGTAGAGAGGGACTCAGAAACACCCCCTAGCAGGTGTTCCACAGCCACCACACTCTCCAACAGGAATGGAACACCCACTCAGCCTCTGGTGAGGAGTCAGGTGCAGTTCCAATGGGCCTGACTTGTAAGTTACATGGTCTTCTTCCCTTGCAGCTCTTACTAGTCTTTCTTTGTTCTGTACACTTGATGTATCGATCATTATATGCCAGTATCAATGCCTAGGATCACAGTCGTTCCAAACCCAGATGAGTAGACATCAGAGTAAAACACAATGAAAACCAGCCAGGAAAATATGTCTGCACCGGAACCCAGTAACCGCACCACCCAGGCCTAAGAAATACAGTATCACTGAAGCATAGGACAAAACTTCAGAACAGCCTTTCTGAGTGAGTGTGAGGTCCTTAAAGACGACACTGAATCCACTAATAAAACATGTGAAAATACAAACAGGAAATGATGAAGAAAACAACTGAAGACATGAGAGTAGGAATAGAATCACTAAGGAAATCTGAACTGAGGTAAAACTGGAAATGGAAAATTTAGGAAATCAACCCAAAACCTCAGAAGTGAGCCTCACCAACAGAAGACAGGAGGTGGGAGAATCTCAGATCCCGAAGACAAGATTAAAAAAAAAGGACACCTCATTCACAGAAAACCTTAGATTAAAAAAAAAAAAAAAATCCAAGCACGAAACATCCCTGAAATCTGGAACACTGAAAATCTAAATTATGAAAAACAGGAATAGAGGAAGGAGAAGAAGTCCAGGTCAAAGGCACAGGCAATCTCCCAACACAGCCATGGAAGGAAATGTCCTTAACCAAAGGAGGAGGTACCTACTAAGCACACAGAACACCAAACAGACTGGACCAGAAAAGAAACTCCTCACGACACGTAGCAGCCAAAACACTAAATGTCTTCTTTTACGGAGGCTACAATTACGCTGGTGCATAAACCACACAAAGACCCAACCAAAAAAAAAAAAGGGATTAGCAGACTAATTTCCCTTGTAAACACAGATGCAAAAAGTCTCAATAAAGTACTTGCAAACCAAATATAAGACGATATTAAAGTTCATCTACCATGCTTAAGCAGGCTTCATCCCAGAGATGTAGGACGGGTCAACACATAAATCAACAGACGGGACCCACCACACAGACTGAAAGACAAAAACCACGTCATCATCTCATTCAGTACGAAAGAGGCCTCTGACAAAATCCCACACCCCTTCGTGACAAAAGTCCTGGAGAGATTGGGGGGTAAGGGACGTACCTCAACGTCATGAAGACAACTTACAGCAAGCCCATACCCAACATCAACCTAAATGGAGAGAAACTCAAAGCAATTCCACTAATGTCAGCGATAAAACACGGCTGTGCCCCCTCTCTGCCTGTTCAGTACGGTGCTCAAGTCTTGTCAGCTAGAGCAGGAAGATGGTGAGGCAGATCCAGGGGACACAAACAGGAAGGGAAGACGTCCATGTGCCTTTAGCTGCAGATAATATAACTGTGACTCTAAAAACTGCCACCAGGGAACTTCTACAGCTGATAAAGAGTCCAGCAGAGCAGCAGGATGCAACATTAACAGACAAAAATCAGTCAGGCTTTCTGTTTACACACGACACAATACCTTTCACAATGGCCTCAGTTAAAATCGCGGGGTAACTCCAACCTAGCCAGTGAGAGACTTACAGTAAAACTTTAAGACATTAAAGAAGATTCAGCGAATGCAAAGGCCTCTCATACTCATGCGGTGGCAGCACTAACAGTGAAATGGCCATCCCACCAGAGCGGTCTACAGAGTCAAGGCAATCCCTATCAAAATTCCAACACAATTCTTCACAGAAATTCAAAGGACAACTTTTAGCTTCATGTGGAAACACACAATACCCAGGATAGCTAAAAAACAATTCTGAGTAATAAAAGAACTGCTGGAGGTGTCACCATCTTTGATTTCAAGTCATATTACAGAACTATAGTATTAAATCAGCACTGGCAGAAACACAGAACCATGTTGATCAATGTAACCAAATTGAATACCGAGACACCTGCCCAGACACCTGTTTATTTTTTTATAAAGAAGCCAGAAATACATACTTGGGAGGGAGGGGAGAGGCAGCATCTTCAAAACCTGATCAAACTGGATGGTTGCTTGTACACAGATATAAATAAATCCATACATCTCATCCTGCACACAACTCAACTCCAAATGGATCAGAGGCTTCAATGTAAGACCAGATACACTGAAACTCATAGAAGAGAGGGTGGGGAATAGAACACCATTAGCACAGCACTAAGAGTGATTAATAAATGGGACCTGAATGAAACTGAAAAGCTTCTGCACATCTGGGGCATCGTCAGTAGGACAGCAGCGGCCTACAGAAAGGGAAAGGACTCTTACCAACTACAGTCTGATGGAGGGCATTGAGAAAAAACAAAACCCAATCAAAATGCAAATCAAAACTACTCTGAGCTTTCACCTTACACCAGCCAGAGGGGCCGAGATCAATAAACAAACAGCTCTGGCTGGCAGCGTGCGGGTGCTGAGTCACTGCTGGTAGGAGTGCAAACGCCAGCGTGTGGGGTTTCTTGGGAGGCTGGGGATCTAACTACCAGATCCAGCTGCACCACTCTTGAACATATACTGAAAGGACTCTACAACCATACAGGGACCCTTGCTCAGCCAAGTTAATTGCCTCTCTCTCTCTCTCTCTCTCTCTCTCCCTCCCTCCCTCCCTCCTCCTCCCTCCCTCCTCCTCCCTCTCCCTCCTCTCTCTCTCTCTCTCTCTCTAATAACCAGAAACTGAGAACAGACTAGAGAACTGACAACAGATGAATGGATAAAAAATAGGAACCTTACACAATGGAGTATTACTCAGCTGTCAAAAAGTAAAATGAGGTTCACAGGTAAACGGATGCAGCTATAAAAAGGCCTCATTTCCTAGACATCTCTTGCTACCGATGGACCCTCCAGGGCCAGGGATGAAAACATCAAATCAAGTTGTTGGTGAAAGGGGCCTCCTGGAAACCTCCAGACAACTGAGGCTATGGGCCGCTCTCCACAAACAGATGGTAAGGCCCTACTGCTAAAGGCAGAACTACATAATTCATTGGACAGGGAGAAGTCCATCTGGTGCCAACGAGAGCTTTCGCCACTAATGACTAACGTTCATGGTAGTGACGGGTACAGTGCGTGCTGCCCGTGGAGAAAGGCGCATGCCCATCTAGCTGCCAACCCTCCCATTTACAATGGTGGCCTGCCTGATCCCACTGTGCAACCCTGGCACAAACGATGAGGGGTAACCAACCACGCTACCTGCTCAGGATTAAGGCCCACTCCATGAGATGGAAGCCAGGAGGCCAGGCCTGACCCTGCTCGGTGGCCAGGACCCTGAGACTAGACAGTCGTGGACCTGAAAGAAAACCAAATGCCACCGTTCTACTGAAGGAATGGAATGACACTTTGCTGAGCTCCTAGATCAGTGTCCTGCTCCGACAGCATCAGAGATGTTCTTTTGGAGTAGATGAGAACAAAGAGAGACCCACAGCTGCACAGAGTGAGAGACCTTGGGACACTCGATCCTAAATGGGACGTCTTCCTCAACCCCTCCCCTCAGGGCTCAGGGCATTCTGAGGAGGTGTAGGTAGAAAGGCAGCCAGTACGAGCCAGCGAGGAAGGAAGACATGGAGGGAATAAGGCCTTCGAGACACAGCAGGACGACGTACAGACTGCGGCCGTGTGCACAGGGCCTGCAATCGAGACACAGCAGGACGACATACAGACTGCGGCCGTGTGCACAGGGCCTGCAATCGAGACACAACAGGACGATGTACAGACTGCGGCCGTGTGCACAGGGCCTGCGAGGTCTAAGCCAGAGGAGGTCCCAAGTGTTGAGGGGGAGACACAGGCCTAAGCGCCCGGCCCTGACTGAGAAGCTGTTTCCAACTGATAGCCACCTGTACATAAAACGTAAGTTTTCTCTGTGGAACCTCACTAGGTATACGAACCACTTTTAAGGACTGGCACCATGCCCCACAAGAGATGACCTCAATGGCATGTTTGAAGGTTCCTTGTCTCATAATGCTCTGTGTGTGTGTGTGTGTGTGTGTGTGTGTGTGTGTGTGTGTGAAGGTGTGTCTCTGGGTCTGTATGTTTCCTGTGCTTTTCTATTCCCATTTGTTTTGTCTTACTCTGGCTTGTTTTTGTTCTTACCACTGTTGTTGCTGTTATTATTATTATTTTTTTAAGATGTCCGTTCTCTAATGACACGGTTGGATTTGAGTGGGTTGGGAGGATCTGAGGACCACACACCTCACTTCTGCCACATCACACTAACGGATGCTTTTTACAAAACCAAACCACGTTCTTTGATGCTTTCTCTGCCTTCTGCACTGTTACTGCCCACATCACGGGCATCCCGCACTGTTACTGCCCCAAGTCATAGGCATTGCCTTTGTAATGTGATGTCACCTTCTCACTTCCCTTGACCCATTCCCTCCTCTTGAAACAGTCTTTTCATGGAATGTTTTGTTTTTCACAGAATTTGTTGCCTATGGCTTTTACATTTTGTACCCTTGTAGAATGCCGGGCATGCTAGAGGGAAAGAGGTGGCAAGGAGAACCACAAAAGAATCACAGGACAACAGGAGAATGGTGGTGGGCAGTGGCGGGGGCATTTCTAGATCCCTACCAACAGGGATGCTGGGTAGCAGGATTATGAGTTCAGCTCAATGAAAAAGAATGAGGGGGTAATCATGATATGGTTATCTTAGAAGTGAAGTGGCAAGAGGGGACAGAATCCAGGACTCAGTTGGAAGCATTGGTGTCTTCTGAAAAGGGGGCTCTTAGATATAACAATGTAAGGATAATGGGGAGATGTCGGCAGTCAAAAAATGATCACTTGAGTTACTTTGTGTAGTTAAGGTGGTTAGGACACCTACAGCAACAGGCATTCAGTAGATGGTGACTGTGGGCCTGTTCTGTGTCAGGCACTGTTCTGGGCCTAGAAAGTAGACAAAGTTGCCCGCCTTTATGGAATTTTGGTCTAATGGGAAAGAAAGACAATAACCTAAACAATAAACAGATAACTTGCTATAACAAGAAAATGCCAGGCAAGAAGGAATTTAGCAACACTGTGGCTTAGTGCTGGGGCAGTGGATACACTGTTTATGTAATCTCTAGAGGCAGAACTTTCTCAGCACGTGCTCACGTTTCTGTCATGTTTACAAAGTTTCACACTGGCTCAGAACTTGCCAATGGGCAAGGGGGGCCAACCACAAGCCCCAGGGCCTCCTGTCTCTCCTTCCCCAGCCAGCCCTGTGCTTGATTATAAGTGTTCACCACTATACCTGGCTTCTTTTTATTTATCCAGGGCCCTAACTCAGGTCCCTCTGTTAGGGCAAGCACTTTATCAAGCTATTTTCCCAGCCTATCATATGATCTTCCTATCATTCCTGTGAGTCACGTTATAAGCAAGATTAAGTCACTTGTGCCAATAAACTAATGCCAATGAACTGATGCCAACGGGGTGTGGTAGTCTGAATGTAATTGGCCTCCACAGGCTCAAGAGTGGCACTATTAGGGGGTGTGGCCTTGTTGGAGTAGGTGTGGCCTTGTTGGAGAAAGTATGACTATGTGGGGGCGGGCTTGGAGGGCTATGCTCAGTGTGACACATGGTCCCCTTCTGCTGCCTGAGGATCAAGATGGAGAACTCTCAGCTTCTCCAGTACCAGTTCTGCCTGACCGTGGCCATGCATGCTTTCCACCATGACGATAATGGGCTAACTTCTAAACTGTAAGCCAGTCCCAATTAAACACTTGTCTTTATAAGAGTTGCCTTGATCACAGTGTCTTCTCACAGCAATGGAAGCCCTAACTAAGGAACAGGGGAAGCGTTAAAGCCACCATATGAGGGAGCAGCCTCATGGCTCAGAGGGTGACAGAGAGCCTGGTGACCTGAGTTTGAACCCAAGAACCTACGAGGTAGGAGAGAACCAATTCCAGCAGATGTCCTGTGACATTTAAATGAGCACTAACCTGCCCGAAGCAAATAAACACAAACATTAAAAAAGATAAAGCAAAAAACACAAAACAACAATAATAAAAATGAGACCAAAGCAGGAAATCAGCTCCCACTTAAAAAAAAAAATGTCCACTTACTAACTGGGTGTTAATCAGGCTTCATAGCTGCAAGTGACAGAAATCTTCCCAGACCGATGAAATAGACTGAATCCTTGTGAATTTCTTAGAGTTTCTAGGAAGGTTGGGGATGCAGCTTTGAGAAGCAGGCAGATGGAATCACAATCCAAAGCCAATCAAATTACAGGGCCCGATGCACCATGCACAACGGTTTGTGACTGGACATCAACACTAAACAGCTACCACCGTGGGATACTGGGACTGCTGGCCTGAGAGACAAAGCGCTGGTCACCGCTGCCACTCAAAATCCCCATTCCTTGCTCTGCCGTGGATGCGTTTCCTGCTAAAAGTTCAGGCGGACCTTCAGAACTTGTTCTCCATCCTAGACCCAGTCTCTTCTGGGAAGGTCCCTCCCAGTGGACAGCTGCCTAGCCAGTCAGACCAGCAGAATCAACCCAGGCAACCGATTGTCAGGAGTGACAATGTCGTCGCCAGGGCACTGTCAATTTAAAAAAATAATAAAGCAACAGAGAGCTCATACGGGTGCCTCTGGCTAAGCCCATGTCAGAGTGTTGGCCAGAAAGGGAGCTGAGTGGGTGGGAAACTAGAATTTCACTTTCTGATGGTGGGTGTGAGTGGGGACACTTTACAGCAAGACTCGGGGGAGGGAGCTGAAAAGCTAGGAGAACTAAGGACAGAATCTTTTAATACCTGTGCTAATTGATGTCAACTTGACACAAGTTAATGTCATCAGAGAGGAAGGAGCCTTCTTGAGTGAATGCCTCTAGAAGATGAGGCTGAAAGACATTTTCTTAGTTAGGGATCAATGGGGGAGGCCCCGCCCACTGTGGGTGGTGCTATTCCTGGGCTGGAGGTCCTGGGTGCTGTGAGAAAGCAGGCTGGGCAAGCCAGCCACAAGGAGCAAGCCAGTAAGCAGCACCCTTCCCTGGGTGAGTTCCTGCCTTCACTGCTTTTGGGATGAACCGTTCTATGGAATTGTGTGAAATAAACCTCTCCCTCCCAAGTCTGCTTTTGGTCATGTGTACCAATTAACATTGGAACCTTGAGACAATGTTAAACACACTACTGTAAAGGAAAAAAAAAAAAAACACTGCATAAACTGAACAAAACCGAAGTTAAATACTATTACCTCTTAATAGTCAACCCCTAGAAGAAGCTATCTACAAGGATCTAAAGCGCCATTCCTCTCTCCTCACTGGACTTTACACGGTAGAGTTGTTAGCAGCACTGGTAATAGATAGGTTGCCAGAGCTTCCTAATTAAGAGTCGTTAGAAGATTCTAAACTCTAATTATTTTGAATAGAGTACGGTGCAACGTCAACTTTTAAATACAAAGTGCAATTAAAAAAAAAAAATCAACCTTTTACAATAACAACCATGGCAACCAATAAGCGACAGATCATCCCCTTTCACTATGGCTGAAATTACAGAGCAACCGAACGGCCCTCCGGAGAAAGGTGGCACTGAAGATTTTCCTAGATAAATGTGGGCAGCGCCACAGCTCCCTTAGACCTCGGGAGGAGTCCAAGGCCAGGCAGGCGAGCGTGTGGAATCACCACAGACTTACAACGGATTCCTATCCAGCTCGAATCAGTTAAAGGGCAGTCACTGAGCAGCCAAATAAATGTAAACAGGTTAACTGTTGGCTTAAATTGAGACTACACAAGTCACTGTTGGGTCCTTTCCCCATTTCTTCTGGCGTACAGGTAAGAAATCAGGCATGAAAAGAACTCTGTAAACTGTAAAAACCTCCGATGTTCTAGTCATTATCATGGAGTTCCTATCAATTTATGGCATGTTTTTCTCTCAGGAATTAGAAATGACTAACATTCCCCAAATAAAGAGATTGGACGGGTGATAAAGTAGAAGAAAACAAATTTGGACACGTAGACCTCCAGGCCAGGCCCTGAACAAATATAGAGGGGAAAAGTAATTTAACTGAGGTTTGTGAATGTAAGAAATCCCACCCAAAAAGAAATCAACCTTATGCCACGGATCTAAGAGGCAGAATTTGCATTGTACTGAAGCTGGCTGTGCTAAACAAGGAATTCATTCAGCCACTGTCTGAGACGACTGTTTTTAGTTAATAAATATTTTTGTTGTTATTTCAGAGCTGCCTGAGCCTCCCGAGTGAGCCAGCATGCAGGCGTAAATAATTCTTGCAATCCAGGAAGGCTCATCACATCCTGTGTTCTGTCTTTGTCTGGCTGTGAAGTCCAGGCTGACCCTTAGCTCATGATCTTCCTACTTTGGCTTCCGGTGTGGGAATTACAGACGAGGGCCATGATGCCTAGCCCATCATAACACACAGCAGTGATTTCTAACTGGCAAATAGGACAATTTGTATCACAAGTTCAACAACAAAACAACAACAACAAAACAATAACAGCAATGACATGATGTCTAATCATCACTACACATGCAGTTGACGTTCCAGAATCAGAGGAGAATGGGGCTAAAGTGATACGTAGCAAAGAGAACTGTGAACGTCCCAGTCTCTATGATCCACACTCAGAGAAATCTAATTGCTGCTAAAGAAGCTCAGCAGAATTCTAAGTGGAGAAGGGAATGAAAAGAAATCCACAAATTACTTCACAGGAAAAACAAGGAAACCTCACAGTATATAAAAGGGTGGAGGGTATCTACCTATCAGCTGTCAAAAGAAGAAGAAAAACATTCACTTTCAAGGAAGACTGGAGTCACTAGAAAAAGACAGTCTGTTATCAGAAACAACTGAATAAGATAAGACGCCGTAAGTGAGCTGAGACAAATTCTCAGCGAAGTAAACTAAACGCAGTAAAATATCCCCCAAGGAGAGAGCACTGAACACCAACGCTCTGAGGACAAATTGAAGTGTAGCCACCAGCCGGCCCTGTGAAGGGCAGCCTAAAGAAGGCGCTGTGACAGAAAGCAGGTATCTCAGCAGGTAAGATGCAAGAAAGCCTGTGTCTGCGTGTGTGTGTGTGTGTGTGTGTGTGTGTGTGTGTGTGTGTGTGTGTGTGTGTGTATGCGCGTGTGTGAGTGTGTGTGTATGCGTGTGCGTACGTGTGTGTGCGTGTGTGCGCACGCACGTGTGCATGCGCGCGTGTGTGTGTATGCGTGTGCATGTGTGTACGTGTGTGTGCGTGTGCGTGTGTGTGTGTGCGCGCACACGCACGTGTGCACACAGACCAAACGACACCATCCTAAGCGGGTGGGCGTGGGGTGAGGCTGAAGCAGGGCTTGCACTGCTTAGAAGTGGAAGGTACTGAGTAGCTCAGCTGTGTAGTTTCTAGGGTAACCACTTGGAGAGCCTGGGTGCATCTTCTGCAAATGAGAGAAAATAAAGAAACGCTGACTAACGAGGTAATCTAGAAGCAGGGGTGCCTGACATGCTTTCTGCCTTTCTTCTACTGTGGCTGTAGCAGGACAGTCATAGTCTGATATGTACAAAAGTACACTTAAAAACAGACGGCTCACCTCACTGGCTTTATATTATCTCCTTTATTTTTTCCATTTATTATTATTATTACTATTATTATTATTATTATCATTATTATTATTGGCAGAGGATGGAGCTCAGGTAACAGATTGTCTCCTTAGCATACAAAAAGCCTTGGTGTGGATGGAATGGTGGCATAAGTCTATAATCTCAGCACTTAGGGTCAGAAGTTCAGGGTCATCCTTGGCTTCCTAGTGAGGTCAGCCTGGGCTACCCGAGGCCCTGTCTGGACACAAACAACCCAAACATCTTGCTGTGTTCGACTCTGCCTCAAAGGCAAGTTTGTAGTTATAGGTAAACTTACCTTTTTGTGCCTAGTTTTTAACGTAGATGCATTAAGGTCAGGGCCCGTTGTGCCACGTGACCTCGGTTACTGAGTGTTATTTAGTGGTCTAGCACAGGGGTTGGGGAACCCCAGAATATGGGCAAAATTTGGCCCACAGATGGCATTTTGTACTAACAAAATAATAATGGTATTTACAGTCTTCAAGTGTTGATTAAAGAGAAATGAACGTAAACAAAAAAAAGACTTGGCAGACTATATGAGGTCAACGGTGTAAACAATACTTGTAATTTGTCCTTTATGGGAGTTTGCTAATCCCCATGTATATGATCAGTTGTTTTTAAACCTTTGATATCTCTCTCTCTCTCTCTCTCTCTCTCTCTCTCTCTCTCTGTGTGTGTGTGTGTGTGTGTGTGTGTGTGTGTGTGAGAAACTTTACTCCTGAGACAGGGTTTCCACTGACCCTGGAGTTCAGACTCAGCTATACTGGCGAGTTAGGGAGCCAAGGAATATGTCGTCCCCTGATCTCCACATGGGTGCTGTGATATGCACCCCCAACCCCCCCAAAAGGGGTACTATAACAAGGCATACATTTATTTTCAGCCAAGTACTGTCGGTCACAAAAGAATCAGTCAAACAGACACATGTATCTGCATGCTTCACAATTCCTCCCTTGATAATTTTTTAACCGTTTGCATTACCTTTACTCCACAGGACCTTTTCTTCTCTGGTGCGCACTGCTCATCTCCTATGACAGAGCCCACCTAGCTGGGGATCTAGCCCTGCTCTGAACGAACCTCTGGCATCTTATAGGTTGATTCCACCTCATTTTCTTTACTGACTGAACAAGCTCGAAAGACAGCTTCCTTCCAATCAGTGCCTGCTCAACTCCAAATCTGATTCTCGATGTCTATATGTGGGTCAAGGCCTTTTCTTTTAGTTTTTCTCTTGTGTACAAGGCATTGGAGATAGAACAGTCTCTGGGTCCCAGGAACGAACTTAGAAATGTGGTTAAGTGATGCCCCTGGGCTATGATGAAGAGAAATAGATATAGAAGGAACGAGTACCGTGAGGCTGGGAAGCACAGCTTTGGATATGTGAGGGAGGGAAGGAAATTATTAGACTTTGGGGCTTTATACAGATTTCAGCAGGACTGCAGGCTTCACAAACTGTATAAGGAATGGAATGCGTATCTAACAGACCACACGATGCTTTGGGACGGGGATGTGAATGATGAGTTCTGAATTCAGAAATGAACAGTCTCGATGCACTGTGTAGGAAAGAAGCACGACGAGGCTGGAAGAAAGAAGCATACAGAAAGTTATTTCTGTTTTAAAAGAAATGAGAGACTGAAAGAAACAGTGGCAATGGAAGAAGAGACATTTGATTAAACAGTAACACTGGGTCATGGTGGGAAAAGTAGCTGTCACTCATACTTGAAGAGCTTGAAGAGGTCAAGCATAATTCCTAGGGGAATGAAGGATGCTAATGGGGGTTGTACTAAGGAAAGGAGAGAGGACGAAACTGAGTTGGGGAGAAAAAAAAAAAAACAAAACAAAACCAACGAACCAACCTAAAAAAACTGATGGAGGAGATGTAGCAGCTGAACAACTAACTAACTTCGGGGGCTGAGGAAAAGGAAAATGATGGGCTTGGGCCAGTGAGCAGGATGTGGATCAACCAAACTGCAGAATACAAACATGCACTTAGGGAGAAAGTAACTTAAGCGTTTAGCACACCACACAAAAGGGGCCCGAGAGAGCCATCCTGGATGAGATTTTTTTTTTTTATTAACGTTTAAATTGGCAAGGAGTTTAAGACAAGGGTTTACTAGGACAGCTGACTTGTAATCGGTTACAGCTAAAACTGCTTTGCATTTTTGAGAACTGGTAGCTTAACACACTTGGCGAATGAGTAAGAAGGCTCAGAGCTCATCATCAAGTGATGGATCCGAAGGGGCCACATGGCTAAGTGCTAGAGGTAGATATGAATACTGGGATCTTGATTCCTGCCTAGGTCAGCCTCTTCACCGTGGTCACCTGTGAGCCACGGCAAGTATATACAGCAGTTAAAAATATGAGAGACTATGTGGAGGGAAACTTGAAATAAGAGCCTAGACAAAGGAAACCTAAAGCTGACAGGGCTGGAAGAAGAACAGGGAACCCAAAGGCTGAGGATAGCTCAGTAGATGTCTTAGGAAAAAATGCATAGAGAAAAGGGAATTATTACAGAACTATTCTATGCAGAGATTTAACTCAGATGGCAAAACCACCTCATGACTGCAAAAGACCTAGGACACCATTTCCACTAAGCAATTAGTCAAGAAGCCAAGACTAGCCTACCCTGAGCTGGGGTAGGGGTGGGGGTGGCCCTGTGACAACGACGGGAACAAGGAACAGCACGGAAAGTTGGGATGTCTAAGGAACACACTGTTGTTCTAAAGAGAGTTCCCAGAGTTCTTTCATGCCAGATGTCCTTATTAAAGAAATAACATTCCGTAAATGGCTCATCAAAAGCTGTCAATGACTTAAGACACAAACAAGACACAGGGAGATCTTAGTTCGAAATCTCTGTAGTTTTCCTTTTCACACTCTTTAAACTGATCATTCGCATAGGGCTTACTACAGACTGATGCTCTCAAGGGACTCAAGACACACCAAATCTTCCCCTAAGTTTGGAAACTCTTGGCTTTGGCTTAAGCGGCCTCTCTTTCTTTGAACTGATAACGTTGTGTAATTTGCAAGTGGCGAAGTCAGGATTCCTGATGAGTTCCTCAAAAAAAAAAAAAAAAAAAAACAGTACCTAGCCATGGCTCACTTCTCGTGAGGGCACAAATTCTAGTTTGAAAGTCTTGATCCAATATTATCCATGTTCTGAAATCACATCTGCTTTAACAAGGCTACATTCTAGTCTACATATTCAAACTTTCCTCCTCTCTTGGACTACTTTTATCCGACAGAGACACGAAGGATCGGAGGTAGTGGAGGGCTGCTTCGTACTTCCAATCGTCAAGGAGGAAGTGGGAAGAGGTGTAAACGCTAGTTACTTACTTCTCAGCGCCGAGGTAGACCAGCATCTAACCGGAGACGAGCTGAAAGCAATTCCTAAACTCATTAGTGTCCAAAACACTTACCTTAACTGCCACCTCCGGAGCCGAGTCCACCGCCACCGTAAGAGAGGGCTTGGCTGAAGGCGATTTGGTCAAGTGCATGAGAGAGTCCGCGGCCGGCAGTGGACACCGACTGCCCTCACTGTCCGAGTCCGATTCGGACCCCGAACCCGAGCCATAGGAAGCAGCTAGAGCTGCAATCGCAGCCGACATGACTGCAACAGATACTCTCTGCTATGGCCAGGCCAGGGCGGAAGAAGCAGCGTCTCCCAGGTCCTGACAGATTGTCATGGAACAAGCTATTTACCTCCTTTGATAACAAATCATTTCTAACTCCTCGTAAAAACCTTAATGATTATTACGATGACTGTGTCAGGATTTGAGATTCGCGAACATTTATCTAAAGAAGCACGAGGGATTACAACTATTTGTAACTTTCAGGACCTCGCTGATTAAAGACCCGGTCCTGAGCTGGGTTTGAAGCCTCGCCGTACTTCACTCCCGGCGTACAGCGCGGCGAGGTGCTCGCGGCACCCTGGGAAATGTAGTTTGGAGCGAGGAGGCGGAGTCGGACAGAGGGGCTCAGCCTTCGACCCCGCCCCCAAAAGGATGCTTCATTCAATTGGATGTCATCTTCCCTCATTCCCGAGCCGGGCACCGTTCTCTCCGGCCCCCTCCCCCAAAGTGCGGATTGGGCAATACCACAGAGCCTCAGGACAGGGGGAAGCGCCGTCTTCTAGCCCACGGACCGGTAAGTGGGTGGATGCTCACTTCTCCCACCATGCCGCCGTCCGCCCTGCAGAATTCGAAGGGAGAATGCGAATTCTAAGTTCAGAGACCTGGGACCCGTCTGGCGCAGCTCCGCGGAAAGGTCGTGAGGCCAGGCGGAGAGCGCCCCGAGGCTCCCCCTGCTGCAGGCGCGGATCCCCGCGCCCGGTTGTGGAGCGTCGCGCGGGGAGGGGGCGGCGCAGGGCAGCGGCGGCTCGCGGTGTTGTTCGCTCGCGCGTCGCGCGCACCGCGGCTCGGGCGAGCAGTGGGCGCCCCCGGCGGCATTCCCGGCGGCCCGGCGCCTCAGCCAGTGCCCGGCGCGGCTTCCATCCCGCAGCCCGACGCTCCCGAGGGGCTCTTGGTGGCTCAACGCGGAGCTGGACCGGCGGCAGCCGCCGAAGCATGTAGAAGGGGTACGGCGCGAGCCCCCCACGGTTTCGCGGTGAGCACGAGTCTCTCAGGATTTTGTCCTTTTTTTTTTCTTCCGGGGTCCTGACGACGTAACTGTTCTCCACCGGCCGGAGCCGAGAGGGGCGTGTGGATGAGCCCGGGTCTGCAGCGGCGGCGCCGGTGGATGGGCGCGCCGCCCCCGCCCCCATCCCGGGCTCCCCCGCGCCCGCCGCCCAGCAGCCCGGGCTGCGCGTGGAGGACGAGGCGCGGGATCTCGGGCGCGGGGACTGGGCAGAGGCTGCACTGGGTGCAGCAGCTGCGGCTTCACCGGCGGCGCGGGGTTCGGGGTTCCGATCCCGCCGCTCCGCCCTCGTGCCTTGGCGCCGGCGAAGGCTGCATGCAGCTAGTGGCCGAGCCCCCGGCTCGCCCGGCGTGCCAGCGGCTCTGAAAAGCGAGCTCTGGCCGCGCGTCTTTGCGCCGCGGCTCCCTGTGCACGACAACGGTAAAGCGAGTCCAGGCATCCCTTTATATACCCGTTTGGAAGAGAAGGCAAAGAGGGTGCCGGCTCTTCTGATGCCTGGGAATGGGGAGGTTCCTCGGGCAGAGTTAGGGAGACGCTCGCTGGGCTCTGATGTCGGCAGGACTCGCCCATTGTGCCACCCAGATAATTATTCAACTATGCAGCATCCATTGCACCTTTCCCATTTTTCTTTTCCCCTAGCTACAGCATGCCCCCTAGCTTCCGTACTCTGACACCTTCTCTTGCACTTGCGGATGATGAACTGGAATAATGGTGAAAAGAAAGCCCATCCGATCCGAACATTCACGACCTGCCCCGTGTCTGACTAATTGATTGATGCCTAGCTAGAATAGGCACTTTAATTCGACTCATTGTGACCTTATCATTTATTATAGAAAATGTGCCCGAGATTCCACTTACATTTTTCCTTGATGTTCACATTAGCTAGGTCTATATGTTCAGTCATCGGCGTGATTAGTTTATAAGTTGTTCAGTTGGGCGAACGTCCGTTGAGATTTGTGAATTTAATTGGTAAACTTTCATTTTTTTCTAATTGTTGGGAGCGCGGCATGACACAATTACAGATGCAATCCCATTTGGAACTGATAGGAACAGCTTATCCTTGGATCTAAGTTTCTGTTAGGGAAAGTATTTTTATTTATTTTGAATATTTGGATTAAGTACAGAATTTTCCGTTTTTAATAAGAAAACTTTTGTACTTTGTAGAATATTTGAATATTTGATTACTAATCATCTCTTTCATTTGAATGAAAGGAAGGGTTTAATATGGGAGGAGAATCTTAACTCCCTAGCTTACTTGGATTTTAATTTCCACTTAGCTATTTTACAGTATATTTTATTACTGGTTATAGGTTTTTTTTTTCCTCCTAACTTATGATGAGTAGATCCGGTTTTGAATACCTTAAGGATGGAATATATTTTGATAACTTGAAGAAACTTACTATTTAAACGATGTCATTTAAGAGCAGCCCATTAGCCACTAGAGACATCTTTTCCTTTTTATCGGCTTTCCCTTCTCTATGTGCTTAAGCTTGTTTTGTTAACTCTTTAGATAACGGACAGAACTGCATTCACAGTGCAAGAGTTTGAAGGTGCAGTCATTATTTAATTTGTAAGCGTCATACATATAAGCTGAGAAATCATTTATTTGGCTGGGAAAGACCTGGCCGTTTACAAAATGGACATACTCTTGCCTTGGCTTCCTAGCATGTAAATGGAAACAATACTCTTATGCCACAAGATATTATGCATTAAATCCGAGAAGATATTTTCGCAGTACTTTTACACTAGCTCTAAGCATTTTAATGGATGAAACATGAAGCTGTTTGGGTATGCTTTTCCACAGCGCCTGGGAATGGCTGATTGACGTTTGAGTTAGCTTTGGCCCGATGGCTTTAGCTTGAATTTATTTCTCGTATTTTAATTTTAGACTTAATGCCTACATATAATAATTATACAGTTGATACTGATGAAAAAACTGGTAACAAGTAGGATATTGGGTTAAATTTGTTAAAAGTCTAGGAACTGTTGAAGATCTCTTTAATTTAATATTTTTGGTTAATAGATTTCATAATT
Source organism: Rattus rattus (assembly GCF_011064425.1). Lineage (NCBI taxonomy): Eukaryota > Metazoa > Chordata > Mammalia > Rodentia > Muridae > Rattus > Rattus rattus. The sequence continues at coordinate 40,633,201 of NC_046171.1, forward strand.
GTGATCATTTGTAAGGCATACCGTAGGGCAGCTTTATCTCTTGGGTTTCTAAATGAGAGACGGTGCATTGGTGTAGTATAATACTCATGTTTTTCTTTAATTTTAAGAATAATTTAAGATACCTTTTCCAACAGCTTGATCTTCAGTAGAGAGTATATTTGGTTTCTTGTTAAGAGATTTGGTTTCTTATTAACTCCTTTATTTTCATAGCAAAAACTACTGTTGAAAGACGATATTACAGCCTTTACTAAGATATTAGACTTTTGGTTACTTTGTGGGAGGAAGTCATATAGATGAAAAGTCTCTACAAGTGGGCTTAGAATTCATTGATTAGCTGATTTTTTTAAAAAAGAATTATCTTGATTATATTTTATAATGTTTTAAATATAAAGAGCTAATATTTAGCTTTTTTTCTTTTTTTTTCTTAAATTGGGTAAAGAAAAAGTCTGGTTTTCTTGAGCTCTGTCAAGTCAGGGTCTACCCTGCAGCTTACTGTCACAAATCCAAAGATGGTGAACTTGCCTCGAGTAAGTCTGTGTGCCGCAAAGGGAAGGAGTAGAAAAGGAGTAAGAAACAGTTTACTGAAGAGGAATATATGTTTGGATTGCTTTTGGAACCTCTGTTTATAATCCTTTTACCACACATTCTTGAGCTAGTGCTGGATAGTGAGTGACGGAGACGTTGGCAGCCCACTTGGACACTAATGGTCTTGCAGCACCTTTCCTGAAAATGGACGTGAACGCTTCCGTTTCCGAAGCTATTTTTCTTTGTGACTTCAGTTTCCCACTGAAATTTTAATAAAAAAGATGTGTTTATATGAAGTCTTATGCGCGTTTGTGTAAATAAATGGCCTCAAGATTGAACTTCGTAAAATTAAGAATTGTGATTGATTTATTATATGCAGATTATCATTTTAAAATTTTTATCTCCTCTTTTTTTTTTTTTTCTCAGTGCTGGGAATAAAATCTAGGACTTCCTCATGTGCCACACACTCTACTACTAAGCTGCCCTTAATTTTGAATATTGGATTTTTGTAGACTGGTACTCTTATTTATTACATTTGAAAATCATACCGTGCTGTAGGACTTTGCAATAGTTCTTTTTCTCATTGCTGAGGTAGAATAAAAAGATTGAATGAAAGTAGCTTACAGGAGGAATGATTTATTTTACTTAGTGTTTGAAGGGATATTGTCCATCGAAGAGTCCAGGGTGGGGCATAGTGGCAAGACCATGAGTCACCTGACCACATAACAATCTGCGGTTCAGAATGAGAGAGATAAATGCTGGTCTCCACTTAGTTTTCCTGTTTTATTCAGCCAGGATCTGAGTATGTGGAATGGAGCAATCAACATTCAGGATGGGCCTCAGTTATCTGGAAACATATTCATACATAAATACATTTAAAATTGGTAACAATACTGTAAACCACTTCTTTGATCCTGCTAACACTTACAGCACTATTGGAACTGCCTGCTTCATCCGTGGGCAGGAAGAGGAGGATGCGACTCGGAGTTTGTATTGCTTTGCCTTCTGTCACACGGGGCGGCAAGTTAGGCAAATTGGAAGGGTGTAGGGTCTTCTCGTGATTTTACTTCTCAAGGGCTTTGGTTTTGTCAATTGCAATGTCAAAAAGGTTCAAGTAGAGGGCCCCTGCTGGTTTCTTCCCTAGAACAGAAGTCTGAGGTACTTAGAAAACTCTGTGGAACTCCCCTTTCTTGTGAGACATTTTCCCTTTTTAATATTTCTGCCTATACATTTGTCAGGGATTTTTTTCCTTCTAGTTCGGCCTCTGAAAAGTAGAGTTCTAAACTTTTCTTCATATGTCTTTTGGAAGCAAGGTGTTTAGCTCTTAATGTTTCTAATTTTGACGCTTTTTAAAATAAGCTCTCAGCACAATTAAATGGTATGGTGTGCTTTAATGGGGTGTGGTAGGGTTGGAGGTAGATCGAAAAATGAATTTTAAATGCTTCGAGGAGAGAGGCGTTTTGGATGTCTGTCCTTCCACCCCCTGCTTCATTTTTATGTTCCTAGTGCCTGTTTTTTAGCTGAAGCTAAGTGGATTTTTGAGTGGATGCAGTTGCTGTAGAACAGAAGGAAGGCGTTCTCTGTGAGAGTGAACAGATCTAAGTGTTGTGAGAAAATGACTCATGAAACAGCTGTTGGTCACTTATGTTGGGGGTTCTTATTGGCCTTACTTGGAGATTAATGATATTCAGAGATAACGTATAACATGTTCTCCTAAAAGGAAAGGAAGTACTATTATACGCTTGCTTTAAATGCAAGTCACTCCATAGGGTCTCTTACATTTATTTTACTAAGTCAGTACCATTGGTACCAAGTCTCATTAGAATTTCATTCATTTATTTTAATTATTTTATTTGTCCAGGCTCTAAAATACAAACTCTCAGCCTCCTAATGACTGTTCCCGTGCCATGTAGGCTAGGTAGATATATGGCCACATCTGGGACCAAGAGCCTTACATACAAGGAGCAGCTACAGTTTCCTGACTGTAGTCCCCAGTGACTTTGTCCATGGTCCTGAGACTGAGTTCACCAAAGATGCCATGCTTGTTCTGTGTCTTAATAATAAGTCTTTGTTCTAGCATGTACTGGTTGGACCTGTGGTTAGATAGTTGTCAGCTACCCACGAACATTATCTTGAGGTCACATGGCTAATAAACATGGAGGTGGATTGTCAGCACAGATGTGGGATTTCCAGTCCCTCTCTTTTCCTGCTACTCTAGACTGCCAGGAGCATCATTTCCTAAAACTCAGAACCTCAGAGGAACTCTGCCGAGTGGACATAAGTGTTGATGTCTCTTGAATTTGAATAATGAAGACACAGCTCTTTTTATATATGTCAAATAGTGGACCAGCTTCTTGCTGTTTTTTCCTGAGTGTCCAGTACTCTAATTGGCTAATGCTTCTGAATCAATTAAATCAGCTTAAAAGAAAAGGCTTTTGTGTCAGAACATGGATTAAGCAGGTTCTCTTTCTTGTTTTTATTTATTTATTCTTTGCTTGTTAAATTTGCTTGCAAATTTGTCTATAAAACTAAGCAGCTTTATTTTCTAGTCCTTATTAGAAATATCTCCTGTCTTATATTTTTTTCCATTTTTGGTAATTTTTAACATACTAAATGTTAAAATCAAAATAATGTACTAAAGTTTATTCTAGAAAGTTAATAGAAAATTTAAACAGAAAGACAAGTGAGTAACTTGTATCCTAGTGGACAATAAAGACTAACATTTGTTGCTACGAAATTATAAAAATAAAAATGCTGTCTTTTACCCTGCACTAGATCCAGCACTGTAGTGCCCCAAGATATTTGGTAGATATCTTCATCTCATTCAGCAAAGTGTCTCACCCGCTTTGCTCTATCCCTTATCACGCAGCCAATGGCTTCTCTCTGAGCCCGGCAACAATCTCTCTACCCATCTAGTTCCCAAGGCAGGTTGCCACCATGCCAGAAATATACATCCCAATTCCATGGTGGCCTAGTTGTCTCCAGCCACCACATAAACTTAAGTTGCCACAAGAAAGAACACACAACACAATAACTTCTGATCCAATTGATAAGGTATAATTGCCCACCCAAACATACAAAGCCCTGTACACATCTGTCCCTTAAGAATATTCATAACAACCTGTAAATGTGCAGAGAGGAATCTTAACATCTGCCTCCATGTTTTCTCCGCTACTTCTCCCTCCCCTCGGTTCCAGGCTCCTCCTCTCTCTAAAACTTCTCTCCTGCCCATCCTTCCTTCTCGTCCAATGACAGGCCTAGTTCTATCTCATACCTGCCTACACCTGCGTGATGACACCATCCTACAAACAGGTTCCTGAAATCAAAGCAAAATCTTTTGGACTTAGAAATCTTTTGTTTCTAAAGAACCTTTCTTTGACCTCACTGATTTCTTTCTACTTACTCCAGGCCCATTACCCTTAGGTACTTGAGTTGGAGGTTTATTGATTTAAGATCCTTCTTTGCTACTTCTTCCGGATTTTGAGATAGAGTCTCATGTACCTCAGAGTAGCTTCAATCTTGCTTTAATAGCTGAGGATAACTCTGTCTTCTTTTTTTTCTCCGGAGCTGAGGACTGAACCCAGGGCCTTGTGCTTACTAGGCAAGCGCTCTACCACTAAGTTAAATCCCCAACCCCTCTAGTCTTCTTTTTATAACATCTAAGGTGTTAGAATTAAAGGTATAACCTCTAGGCTTGACTCTTTTTATTTCCCCATAATAATCATTGTTTTTTGAGATATCTCACAGATTTGAGAACATACTTTCCTTTAGTTCTGAATATTCAATAATTTTCCTTTGAGACTTTTGAACTATGGTATTCAATCTGCAAATGTTTTGATATTTTCTATTGTCCTCTGAGGTATGCATTGAATTCCTATTCATATTTTTCACCAATGTATTTTATGACCTGAAATGTCATCTGTCTCAGTGAATGGACCATGTGAGCTAGAGAGGAATATATTGTGTTTTGGGATTAAAGTACTTTATACATGTCATTTCGGTCCAGTTGATTGATGGTGTTCTTCAGTTTAACTGTATCTTATTTTTCTGCCTATTGGGTTTGTTACTACTAATGAGGAATTCTGAAGCCTCTAACTCTGTGAGTACATCCAATCACTTCTGGCTGTTTTGTTGTGTTGCCACACAGGTTTGGACGTTCTGTTCTGAAGAACGTGTATATTAAAAGAGATGGCTGTATCGTTTTAGTAAAGGTCCCTTTGTCTTATTATAGTATATTTTTACATTCCAGATAATTCCCGGCACTCAGAAGCTTCCTTTGTTAAAGCTGGCTACTTCAAGCATTCTTTAGGTTCATATTGACATAGTTAACATTTGTATTTTCCCGCCCTTTGAAGAACTTTTTCTGTCACTTGTTAACAGAAGTGTTACTCACTGGTGACCGACTCCCCTGGTTTCTATTTTTCTTAAAGTCCAATGCAAACCTTTAGGTTGGGAACTTTGTTCTTCCAAGATTTTCTCCATCCTTTTATTTTAAGTCTATCTCTTTCTAAAATAGATTCCTCATGGATAGTGTGCAGTTGTAACACTTTTACTCACTGAATATCTCTGTCTTTTAATTGGTGTATTTGAACCATTCACATTTAAAGTAATTAATGATAACTGGCTGGATTAATCATTATCATAGTTTTAACTTATATTCACTGCATTCATACTTTGCTTTCTTAAAAAATCTTTATCTTCTCTGACATCAATTGAATATTTTATAAGGCTCCATTTTTCTCTCCATTCTTAACATATCAGTTATTATTTTGACAGTTTCTTTTAATGGCTACCCAGATTTTTTGGATACATTTATGGTTAACCTCAGTCTCTATATAAATACAGTAATGCCACTCACCATGTAGTTTCGGTACCTTTTAACAGTGTTCCCAATTCCCCTGTCCCATCTTTTGTAATATCATCCTTTGCCTCTCATTTTATTTAATTATATCGCACAATACTTTGATGTATTATTTTAAATGAACAACCATCTATGTAAAGATTTTATTTTACCTTCCTTTATCCTCTGATCTCCTTCATATCCCCATGTAGATCTGGCCTGTTTTAATATTTTCTCTCCCTCTGCAGAAGTGTTTTGTCATTCCCGGACAGCCATATTTACTGGTGACACGTTCCCTTGGCTTTGATTTGTCTGAGAAGGCAGTTTGTTCAGAGTTTGGAGCTACTGAATACAGAGTCTCAAGTTGGTGGCTTTGTTCTTTCAAACCTTGCAGCATCTCATTCCACAGCGTTTTAGCAGCTGCTGATGGGAGCTCAGTGTGTAATCCTTACTTGTCCGTCTCTACAGAACTAAAACGGTTTTCCTCTTCAGGATTCTTTCCCATGCCTTTCAGACTTAATTTAATTATCTGATTAATGCTCGGAATCCAACCTAATGCCTCGTCCATGATAGGTAAGTTCTCTAGCACTGAGCTGCATTCCCAACCGACTGTTGTCTTTTGCAGTTTGCATGCCAGCTGCTTAGATGAGGAGTTTCTGGTCTTTGGTGGTCTCTGTGGGCCTATCTTTTGGTTTCTGTCATTGACTTTAGAAAACTTTTCATTTGATATGTGCTGCATATCTTGCACAGTTAATGTGAACCTCACATCAGCTGTAAAGGTGTAGTTCTTTTCCATTTTGGTTGAGATTCTTTTCAATAAAAGTATAATGCCTTTTTCGAGGGAAGAGCTAACATTTAAATATAGAGCATGACAGAATTTTTATAATTCTAGCCAAATATTAGAGCCTTATATCTCTATCTGACTCAGGCTCTTTGTAGACATAGAGAAGAAAACAGAATGTTTTAATTTACTTACTCAATTGCAGTATTGGAGATGGTCGTTAGGAATTAGTTCCAGAGTTCAGGTTATATGCAGCATACCAGATAGATCGGTTTGCCATTAAAGATTTGAATGACGTTATGTCACATGACTTCTGGAAAAATGAAAGCAAGCATCTATTTACCCTGGGCAGAGCACTGACAGACCGAAGAAGGGGCTGCTTTTAAATCCTTCTGTGATTGTCGGTGTTACTGGAGAGTGGATGACAAGCCAAGAAAACCACTGTCCCAACTCTGTCAGCCTTCCATCTCCTGTACACGCGCACAACCAAGACCTCACGTGCAGTTAGGAAAGAAAGAAGCAGCGACTGAAGTCTCTCGGGCGACTTCTCCCCCACACCTCCAATCTAAGGTGCTGGTGACAGCTTCTTTATCATAGCCTAGCACACATGTTCCATCACTGTATTGTTCTTATTTTGCTGCCCGATTGGGACCCAAGGTCAGAGCAGCTCTGGTTCGTGATGGCCATAATCTTGCCACAGTTAGAGGAAATATTGTCACGAGGACACACTGCAACTGCTATACTGATGGTTCATCCACAATCAGGAGTTGGCTGTAGGATGTTCCGTAGGTAAAAGTGATTGCCCTGTGAGCCTGTCAACAAGTCAGATCCATGGGATCTACACTGGGAGGAGAGAACACACTCCCAAAAATTGTCCTCTGACCTTCGAGTATGCCAGCTCCGTCTCTCACGTACACTTTGTATCCAGAAGGCCTGAATGAATTGATTAGTAGGCGAATCTAGCAGTCGCTTCCATCTAAATTTGCTTTAGTTTAAAGATAATCTTAAACCCAAATGATAGAAATAGTTAATTGCAAAGAATAAATTAAGTTTCCTTTGGGGAGAAAGTGGAAAGTCACGGATGTTGATTTGGGGTCTTTTCGATTTGGATTTGTGACATGTCCTTTTTTTTTGAGCTGTTTGAGTTTCTACAAATAAAGGAGAATTGGTAGTTCAAGATCTGGGAATAGATGGGTTTATGAAGAGAAGGGGGGAATTTAAAGACCTGGCATGGAATAGAATTTGCCTCTGACTTACGTTCAGAGAGTGGAAAGAACAGAAGAGAGATGATGAACACACACATCATCCTCTCTCACATAAACACAGAAGGCCACAACTCTGGGTCTTTGAAGAGAAACCAAAAGGGTCGTGAGTGGGGAGAGGCAGAGTCAATTCTGTGCTGTTGTTTTGAGAATAGAGAGTGAAAGGAGTATGGGAAAGACGTGTTTAGCTCTGAGCAGACAAAGGCATAGTGTTTTTTAGGTAAGAAAGGGCCAGTCCTAAGATGGAGTCTTGGAAGTAAAAATGTTCGAGAATGTACCCAGGCACGTGGCATGCGTAGTGGCAGGAGTGGAACTAGTTCTGTCTTTAGAACTGGAGTGATGGTGCTAGAGTGCTCGGGATAAGGGTTACACTTCTGAAGGCCTTGTTCTAGTCCATGTGCCTCTGACATGCACCGTAGCCAGTGAATGGTACAAACCATGTTGAAGTATGAGCACCGTGAAGGCATGAAAAGCACATGCATCACGTGCCGCTACTGACAGCTCTGTTAGAAATAAGACTTTGATTATGATAGTTAACCATCTTGGTGCTTCATGTACAGCAATTAAATACCATGAAAGTCACCATGTCATTGTCATAGAAGGAAATGAACCAGAAGGAATATGTCTCTCAATAGATTTCTACATAAAGACTTTAGGTTCATTCTTAGCATTAAAAAGATTACAAGCTGGAAAGGTGACCCAGTACAGGTCTTGCAGAGGACCTGAGTTCATGAGTTGAGCTCCCAGCATCCCTAGATCCGGTGGGATCCAATGCCTCTAACCTCTGGGCATGTGCACCCATGTGCGTGTATACACATCATATACTTTTAAAGATAAATCTTAAAAGAAAAATTCTGTTAAGTATAAGAACGTGATGTTAATGCTCTTTCATACATTTTGTATTTATTTCACGTAGTAGAGATATGAGAGAGAGAGAGAGAGAGAGAGACAGTGTGTGTGTGTGTGTGTGTGTGTGTGTGTGTGTGTGTGTGTGTGTGTGTGTGTGTGTGTCTTGTGGTGTTTGCCCTTGTGTGCTGCAGAGACCAGATGCTGACATTGGCTATTTTCCTATATCATTCTCCACCTTATGTGTGCATGGGGGTGGGAGTGGGAGGCAGTAGTCTCTCTTTGAACCCGGAACGAGCCATTTCTGCAAGACTAGCTGACCAGTTAGTCATACCTAGAATATACCCCTTCTGAAGTTCTTGGGGTTACAGACATACACCATATGCCCTGCTTTTCTGTGGGTCCCGAGGACCCATCAGATCTTGTGCTTGCACAGCAAGCAGTTTACCCATGGAGCCATCTTGCCAGTCCTCTACTTTTCAAGTCTTGCTGTCTTGCCAGACCAGCACTGAACCCCGTGAGTGTTCTCACCTCAGCCCCCTGAGCAGCTGCACGCGTGTGTGCCACTATGCCCACTCAGTAAACTCACTCCCTGGAAGTCGGCTGTAGGCTGGGCATGCTGTCTTAATCCTGTGACTGTAGACTTGTAATCCCAGCACTGAGGAGACTCAGTCAGGTGTGTCACCGCAAGTTCAGGGCTGGCTTGGGCAGCAGTGTGAGAGGGGGCAGTTTGAAAAACAACAAAACCAGGAAGTTGCCTGTGAGAAATTGTCAGGTCCAGAAACTGTTGGTTTAAAAACTGCTCTCATTAGAATTCTGTGGTGGTAAAGAGAGAGGTATTATAGAAAGACATTTGAAATGAGTGCACTAGATACTAATGCTGTATTTTAAGTCCATGGGATAGGACCACAGACAAGACTTCTTATTTTTATGAACTATCCAGTAAAGAGTATTTGCTTTGCTTTTCACTAGCTTAGCTGTATTAAATCTGTGTGTCTCCACACTGCTCATGTTAAACTTTAAAGTGGTTCATTGAAAATGAAGACACTTAATTTGATTTTTCTGTTTGTACCTGATTTTCATTTTCATCTACCTCACAAATACTGCTAAAATGACCTTTAACTGCCTTTTGAGAAGGAAGCATGACAGTATCTAATTGTAAGAGAGCCAAGGAAGCCAGTATAGCTCATATGAATGATCTAGATTATGTCTGGGAAACAGAGACGGAGACTGGGTTGGGAGGACCACTGTGAACGCGCAGTGTCCTGGAAGTCAGACTGCTCCCATGTTGAATGAGAAGCTGAATCCACTTGGTCAGAGCTGACCCTGGTGGCATGATTGAGAGTATGAATGGAGCAGATTTAAGTGAGAGCTGGAGAAGTCACATGACTTGTTTGAGGAGAACAGAGGGGAGGGGAGCTAAGGAGAAGTGTGAGACCAAAAGAAACCTGTTTTCTTTTAAATCTCTCTTTTTTAACATGGATGAAATTGTAACAGCATTTTGCTGATGGCAGTGATTCAGTAAAGGGAAACGGTAGAGAGGAAATCCTACCGCTTCGGTAGCTTAGAGAACTGTCCTGGAATTTACTCACCACAAGCAGTGGTGTCTAAGGGAGGCAGTGTTTACTTTTGATGTCAGTATATCATGATCTGGCATTTTATGTGTAGATTATCTTTAGTAATGGCGCCGTTGGTCTGGTGTAACCACGCCAGTGTGCCATTGCACAGCCACGATTGTTTTCAAGGGAGGTGTACAATTGTGATGTCCACAGGGTGGGGACAGCAAAGGCCTGTGGTTCTGTGCTTGTCTGATCTGCTTTAGTCTGTCTGTGTCCAAGATTTTCCGCCTGCACATTTCTAGAAAGTTTTTTTTAAACTGTCGTGCCTACTTATCCACTATCAAGTTGATATTTAATATTGATAATCTTAGATCACTTATATTTTTGTTTGTAGATAATAGAAAACAGTAAATATTTATAGCATGAGCGTTTTTTAAATTGGAATGATTGGTTGTATTTGGTTAAAAGTTTTCAGGGCTCTACTGCAATGTTACTGACATGAGGAACTGATTGGGTGAGTTTTAACTTGGAGATTCACGTAGGAGGTCCTTGTTCTCCCTGTACCTTCCGCCAACCCCATTCCCCCCTGGACCAACTGGAACTGGTTGTCTGCTGCTCCCTGTTCTTTGCATTTTAAAAGCTTTATGTAAATGGATACATAGTATACATACATCTAACAGACTGATTGGAAGAGTTACTGTGCTACGTCTGTCAGGGGTTCATCATACTGCCGAATATGCTTCCACTCTAATGAGTCATTCCACCCTTACTCATTCTCTTGTTTATGGGCTTTGGATTCTTTTCATGTTTTGACTTTTAAAATATATTTCTTTTAGCATTCCGGTACAAGTCACTTTTGGACACATGCTCGCTTGTCTCCTCATGCTAACACTGAAGCAAACAAAACCCAATGATTCCATTTTATGTAGCACCTAATACACTAGGCTGTGAGTGGGCTTTATTAAATGCCTACAAAAGTCTTACAGTGAAGCAGTTGACTACTTTCTAATAACCCACGTCCCTAAGGGCAAGTAGGGTGAGGGTCATTTTCATTCTATGAAAGGTGACTACCCTGAACCAAATTCTGGAGTTTGGTAGTAGGTACAGAGTGGGTTCAGAAAGTACGGGCTCTTTAACACTGTATGTAGCCTGGAATGGTAGCTTATGCCTGTAATCCCAGCACCAAGGCAGTTGGCTGCAGGAGGAGCAGTTCAAGCCCAGCTTGGTCTAATTAGGAACTTAGGGCCACTGTGAGTGACATAAGACTTTGAAAGAAAACAAAACCACAAAAAATATTTATAAGCTCATTGGGGGACGTGGGGAGGGCTGGTGGGAGGTTTAAGTTCAGGGTAGCAAAGTCCTGACAGTGCCTTAGCTTATCAGGACGGCTTCCTGCATAAATCTCCAAGTTAAAACTCATCCAATCAGTTCATTCTGTCGATGAAGGTACATTCTATACCAGTATAAAATTATCAAAGGTTAAAAATATTCTAAAACAACCCTCAAGATTTCCACAAAATAAGTATATTTAAATAGTAATATAGCCAAGTTAAAACACATATTTATTTGTTGGCTAAAATGTATACTGCTATTCCCTCAGTTGCTAGGAATTAGAGGACTTTTGCTTTCATTACATGTGAGTGTATACTTCCAAAAAGAGATTATGTAATCCCCAGCAATCAATATTTCCTAAGATTAAAAAATATTTTTGAATAAAGTTAGGAAAAGTACTTTAGTAATTATAATTAGTACTTTGTGCTAATTACTATTTGGTAAATTTTTAGAATTAGCTATTTTGCTTTTATACTAGTTCCATAAAGACCTGCTAGTCTTTCATAGACCTTAAAAATTCCCTCTCTTTACTGCCTGGAAATAACCATTGTTAGTTACTGCCTTTGTGCTAGAAATGGGATGTGATGCTCTGAAACCCCCAATTCCCATGTTTCTAATGAATGCACCAATCCTATTTCTGGGATTTGGAACAGACTGTTAATGTCTTGTAGAAAAGTAGGGTGAGAAAAGTCACACTAGCAGTGACAGGATGAGCCCTTTGCTTCTCAGATCAAACTACCACTCTAGATGCTTAAAGCGAGTCATCGCATACGTTATGATTGGGATTAGACCTGTGTCTTTCCTTTTCATTTCCTCTGGGGGGGTGGAAATTTCATGTTCTCTTCTTTTACTCTGTACTGTTCTTAGGGAATGAACCATGTGATCCTGCACAAAAAAAGTAAAGTCAATGGACTCACACGAACACCCAAAGTGCGATCTATTGGGATAGTCATGAGTAAAACATTATTTCTATCCATGTAGAACTTAGATCTGAAGATGAAACAACAAAGACAGACACAGGGTTACATTCACACATTTCAATGCAGGCAAAAGCTGCTATAATGATTTTTTTTCTTTTTTCTTTTTTTCGGAGCTGGGGACCGAACCCAGGGCCTTGCGCTTGCTAGGCAAGCGCTCTACCACTGAGCTAATCCCCAACCCCCCTGCTATAGTGGTTTTTAAACAGGCGTCTTAGCTACGGTTGCACCTATCAGGAGCAACTTGGTGAGGAAGAGGTTTATTTGCCATCCATAACTTTGTGTCCAGTGATCTGGCTCTGTCTCTCTCTGCTGCCCCAGGTGATGTCATGCCAGTACATACATGTAGGCAAAATACTATACACATAAAACAAAGGTAACTAAATAATGTTTAAATTTGCCTTTGTTACTAGTATTTACAGATTTTAAATATATAATCTACTTCATGTCCAATATTAGACTCCAGAAATTGTTCCGGAAGTCATCCTCTTGTTAGTTTTTCCTATGCTTTAAAGAGGAGATCTTGTGTGCAAAGAAACTTTTCATGAGACAAGATTATCTTCTCGAACCTTTACCATTTAGCGCGGTGACTAACACAATAGGCATTCAGTTGAGATTTGTTAAATGAATTATATTCACTGAAAACAAAAAGTACACTTTCCACAATCGGACTTGGACAATATAATTCCTGTGGCATTTAAACAGCTTCTAATTTAAGTTGACCATGGATGATTTGTAAGACAGATAGGCTATACCAAAGTCATCAAGCATATTTGATTTTAATTTATATCCCAAATTAACATTGAGAAGGCACTTTATAGAATTACCACCGAGAATTGAATTGTATAGCTAAACTATCTGACTGCCAGGATCTCGTGTAATAAATTGATGTCATGGACAAAACATTGACCTAAGTAAGACCTAGAAAATACAGGTTTTTGTTTTGACTCTGGGGCGATGATGTTATTTTGGGGTTGGTTACTAGTTTTAGAAACTTCTATTTCCAGCCTAGTGTGGTGGCTCACACCTTGAATCCTGGTACTTTGGAGGAAGAGGCAGTCCAATCTCTGAGTTCCGGTCCAGCCTGGTCTACATAGCAAGTTCTAGGACAGCCTGGGCTGTTACACAGAGAAACTCGATCTCAAAGGAAAGGAAAGGAAGGGGAGAGAAAGGGAGGGAAAGGAACTTTCATTGCCCTAAATGTAAAGAAGTCTTTCTTTCCTGGAGACTTTGTCTAATGAATAAATGTAGTTTAACAAGTAAATATATAAAATTATATACCAGCAGACTGACTGCGATATCATGGAGAATTCTTGATAAAGTGGTCTATGGTGGATTGTGAACCACAGTGAGCAGCTGATGACTCTGCTTCTCTGTCCTTTTTTTTTCTCCTGTTAATAATAAAGCCTTTATTAAGATTTTTTTCCATTTAAATTATAGGAAACTGATACAGAATTACAGTTGCAAAGTTATTAAAATAAGTTTCAAATACAGGAGTGTGCAGATTCTCCGACCTTTTAAGTCTCCATCCTCCTTGTCTATCATAGACAAGCCAGCAGACTCCTGGAAATTACGTTTGACTCTTAGCTTGGGCATTATGCCTTGGGTGTTTCTACCTGTGTCAAGTCTCAGCCCAATAGATAATGTGCAGTCATGGAGAATGGATGGGAGCCATCCTACCTAGGCCACTGTAGAGTAACCAGCTACTTGGCAGTCGGTCATAAACACAAGTGAGTGCAACCTAAATTTTTGACCCATAAAATCAGTTGTATTCTACACTGTGAATTTTGGTAGTGTTGTAGCATAACAATAAGAACTGATAAAGTCAGAGTTCATACTGGATATGGATACAGTTAAATAACAAAAGAATTGGATTTTTAGGATGCTGTATTTATTAATTGTCATATTTTGTTAAGACAGGACCTCATATAGGCTAAGTGGCCTTGACTATTTATTTATTTATTTATTTATTTAATTATTTATAAAGAATGAAGTCATTGTTATTTGCAGGGAAATGTGTACAACTGGAGACAATAACAAGTGAATTAAGTCAGTCTTAAAAATACTATATATTTTCTCTCATTTATATATACTTAGGTTTACATAGATAAACAAACCATGTATGCATATATGACGTGAAAGTGAAGCAGAACTGTCTAGAGGGACGAAAGAGTCTACTGGAAGAGGAGGGGTGGTAAGGGGGAGATAGGAGTACGTTGTGGTTTGAATAAGAATGGCCCCCATAGGCATATACATTAGTCATCAGGGAGTCACACTACTTGAAACAGATCAGAAGGTGCGGTCTTGCTGGATGAAGTGCGTCACTGGGGATGCCCTTTTAGATTTCAAAAGCCCAAGCCAGGCCCAGTGTCTCTCTCTTCCTGCTGCCTGGGGATCCTCACTAGAACTCAGCTGCTTCTCCAGCACCATGTCTGCCTGCTGCCTCCATGCTTCCCCATGCAATAACAGACTAAACCTCTGAAACTACAGGCAAGCCCCACCCCAGTTAAATGCTTTCCTTTAAGGGCTGCCGTGGTCATGGTGTCTCTTCACAGCAGTAGACATTGACTAACATAGAGGGTGTAGGGCAGAATATACACAAAACTTAAATGTTTTAAAGTTTTGCTGAGAATTTGAAACTTTATAATTGTCAGAGTTTCTAAGGCACTTTAACTTTTTAAGTTGCACAATTTTAATGAATAGCTTGACTAGGTCTTTTGTTACCATAAATAACTATGTGAGGCTAAGAAACTTGTAAACAATGGCTCATGTGTCTGTCCCATTATTGAGAATCTGCATCTGATGACAGCCCTCTTGCTGACAGTCCTAAGACAACATGGGCCATCCACATGGTACAAGAGAAGTAACACAGGTGTGACCTTACTTAACCGTACTCAGCTCTGGAAGACTCCAGTTCTAAACATGGTGACTACATTGTTTTAGTCCTCCTTGAGTCTCATGTGAACCATGGAGGGATACACAATGCAAATCATATAAGTACTGATGCCCAGTTAGCCATAGATCATCACAAGACTAATGAGTTACTTGGTGGTACAAACAAGGAGGGTATACGCATGGGCATGTGGTAAAGAGTACTGGAGCTGAGGACACCTGAATATCACTGGGATGTTTTGTGCCGGTGGATGGTCTGTTAGAACTGGAGAGTAGGGACGAGTGCTGGGAAGCCTTGTCTTCCAGACAGGACATGGCTGCTGCTCTCATGACGTTGCTGCAGCTGGGTTTATCTACACAGATTTGCACAGGCTTGAACTCATCCACATTCCATCCATCGTGAACGGGAGGAGGAGCTGTCTCCTTCGGTGGTGTAGTCCCTGGTGGACTGCTCCTGTTCCAGTGAGTAACCCTCTCCCCAGGCTCATGCAAGCAACCTTAATTCTACACAGTGGGCATCATCCCCACAGAGAAATAAATACATGAAGAAGCAGGTCAGTGGGAATGAGAAAGGAAAATACATTATATACAGGTCTGAAGTTATCTAAGGATTAATTTTAATAATTAAAAAAATAAGGTAAATATTTGGTTTTTATTGTTTTATCTTTTATTGAAAATAGTTTTTTTTTTTTTCACATATATTCTGATAATGGTTTCCCCTCTCTCTACTCCTGGTTCCTTCCCACCTTCCCTCCCCATCCAGATACTCCCTCTTTCTGTCTTGTTAGGAAACAGACAGGCTTCTAAGGGTTAATAATAAAACAAAACAAAACAAAAACTAACATATTGCAATAGGACCAGACAAGCAAGCAAACGAACCCAAGAAAAGACATAAGAAACAGATCCAGATGTACAGACCCACTGGTTTATACACTCAGGAATCTCATAAAATTACTAAACTGAAAAGCCATAGTATATACCTAGAGGACCTGGAGGGTAAAGAAAGAGAAAAAGTCAGAGTGAAATAAAACATATGGGGAAAAGTAGACGACTAACAGAACCTCCCTCCGAAGGTTCCTGTCAGCCGTCTACTGCTGGGCTTGCCGCCCACCCTTAAGAGTAACTACTCTTCTCCATTGAGACTCCCTTGGAGAAAACTAAGGGTTTTTTTGCACATGGTTATCAGGGATGAGAGCCTGTGTCCACCTCCCCTTTCAACTCCACGACCCCAGCACAGCAGTGCAAGCCCCATGCATGCCGGCGTCCGCAGTCTCTGAGTTTATATGTGCTTCAAGCTTCTTGATTTGGAGGACTCTGTTTCCTGGTGTCCTCCTTCCCTCTGGCTCTCACACTCTTTCTGTCTTATTTGTAGGGTACCCTGGGTCCTGAGAGAGGAGGGATTTGATGGAGATGTCCCCATTTAGAAACAAGTGTTCCAAGATCACACTGTATAATGTCTGGCTATGGGTCTCTGTTTGTCCCCATCTGCTGTAGGAGGAAG
Source organism: Rattus rattus (assembly GCF_011064425.1). Classification (NCBI taxonomy): domain Eukaryota; kingdom Metazoa; phylum Chordata; class Mammalia; order Rodentia; family Muridae; genus Rattus; species Rattus rattus. The sequence goes on from NC_046171.1 coordinate 40,649,716, forward strand.
CCTCTCTGATGGTGACTGAGCGAGGCTCTGACCTATGAGTACAACAGATTGTCATCATGAGTCTTTTTTTAAACGACAGTCTTTTAAATTTGTTAAATGGATCAATTAAGAATACTGCTATTGCCGGGTGTGGTAAAAACACCTCTATTCCTAGTACTTGGGAAACTGAGGCAGGTGGATTTCTGAGTTCAGGGCCAGCATCAGCTACATAATGAATTCCAGGACAATTAGAGCAATGTGATACCTTGTCCAAAAAGAACAAAACCAAAAAGTTACTTTTTTAATTTTTTACTTAGAAATTAAAATACTCTTTGAAAGGCTTCTTTGACTTAAAAAATATTTATTTCATTTGTGTGCACTCACACATGGAAAGCCTTCTGGGTATTGAACTCAGGTTGGCAGGCTTGTTCTGCTATCACCTGACCTGAGCCATCTCCTCACCCTGGTGCTTGACCTAAAGCTAATGCTTGTCCGTCATAGATCTCCTCAGCATTGCTAGCTTAATGTTTTCCTAGCAAGCAATCTTTAAACTTATGACTTAGTAAGAATGGCGTCTATCTAGTCTAGATGGTTTCAGTTTGACAGTTAGTAGAATATGATTAAGCAGGACTTGATTATATTCATCTTCTAGTTTTCTATTATAAAAAACAGTGGCTTGAGCTTAAATGCCAGCCTCATATTTTACTATTCTTAACTACTCAAGGAAAAATGGGTGTAAGGATAAAAGAGTAGTGCTGGTTGTTACTGATCTTCCTGATTTTTAGTTAGTGAGGAGAGATTTGCAAATACAGATTGACACTAGCTGTTGGAATGAAGATGTAAGAGAAACTGGCTGGACAGTTTGACATCATCAAGATAAAGCGATATAGTAAATTACTGTAGCTCTTAGGAGCTTCAGATAATAAGCAGGTGTTAACTTAAAACCACCCAATTTCTACTTTGAAAATTGTGTTTTAATAAAAGGAGAATTATCTTGAAACATTTCTCTTATTAGATTAAGTGTATAAGGGCAGTATTAATCTATCCTCATCAGTTTATTACTGATAAAATATAAATGCCCCTAAAAGAGTCTTCTAGCCAATCTCCCTTTAGTTTATCTTAGAATAAAGTATTTTATTTTATTTTTTTTTTTTGGCTTTTAGTTTTTATTATGTACTTGACTTGAATTGATGTTTCTTCATGCCATGTTGTTATTTCGTAAGTACTGTAGTGTAGCCAATAGAATGTCTCAAATGGAGTTATTCTCATGACAGACATGTTTAAATTGAACTTAGCATTCTGAATAGGTAGAACTGTCGAGATGGTATTTTTAAATTCAGTGCTGCCATTTTAATACTAAGCAGTTTTTTTTAAATGGCTAAAGCCATATTTGTGAGCCATTTAAAGATACAGATGCCCCGAAAGTGTTTGCCTGCCCATGAATAGTGTTATTTATGCTCTTTACTGGCCATGGCCCAATCCTAGGCTCTACCAGACACCATCTGGTGTCAGTAGGAATGATATTTGAAGACCCTTATCAAGTGCCAGCGGAACCAAAGATGTGGAAGGATCTTGTAATGTCGTTGCACTGCACTGTCCTTTCCTCAGGATCTGGCTGTCCTGTGGCTGTCCCCATGTCAGTGGTTCTCATCTGCGTCACGCAGCTCTGCCAAGTACTGTGGCCAGATCACAAGGAGCCTAATCTGGCAGCCTAATTTCTTCATATTCTGTCCATCTTTGTCTCCTCTGTCCCTGTCCCCACTGTGTCTGTCTGTCTGCCTGTCTGTTTTTCCTCTGCCACCTTGATTGTGCTTCTACTTTACCAATTGAGACAGGGTCTCTCAGTCAAACTCAGACCTCACTTGTACGGCTAATTCTTGCTAAGGAGATCCTCTGTCTCTCCCTTCTGAAGCTAGAATTACAAGTAGGTAGGTAGCCACGCTCACCTGGCATTTATGTGTGTCCTGGGAATCCAAGCATTTGCTCAATCACTGAACCATCTCCCTGATATTAAAATTAGACTAGATAAAACTTAATACTAAAGCAGCCTTGGTCAGGCTTGAATGGCTAGACTGCTAATGTACCACATCAGGTGTTAGCAAGGATGTCAGTGACCTGGCTGAGGCGCTGGAAGGGATATAAACTAGCTCACGCACTTTGGGAAAGTGGCAATTTTTACTAAAGCTGTGCATACGAGTGTGTCCAGAGCCTCTGATTCCGTGAGTCACTCCTTCTGTGTTAATTCCGTGAGACACACTCTTTAAGTCAAATGTCTGTCACCTTGCCCTTCTAAAGACTGTTTGTTCTTCCTTGGAAACTAAAGTTCGCAGTCCACAGTTTCAATACATTTTCCTTTCCTGCGCCTACGTTTCTTTCAAACAAGTTTCTGTGTTTTACCTTTCTTATACTTGGTTTAAAATGTCTTCCCTCTTCCATTTTATCTATCATGACACATCAGGCTGTCCCACAGAGCTTTCTGCAGCTCTGTAAGTACCCTCTAGGTAGCGGCCACAAGCCACGTACGGCCATTGCGCGCTCTCGGTGATTATGGATAGGTCTGTGGAATGGAGTGTGACATTATTGTAAATCTAGATTCAGCCACACGTGGCTAATAGTTAATATTTGAGTAGCACATTTAGTAGGTTCTTTAGCCTCTCGCTTGCCTTGATGTCATTTTCTCTACTACTTTAGTCTAACCTACTTTAGACCTTAGCTGTGTTAGATTTGACGGCTCTGCAAGTTGAACTTTATGTCTTTCTTCCTGTTGTTATGTAAGCTTCTAGGTGGCAAAGCTGTTTTAATTATTTTCATCTTCACTGTCTACGTTTTAATCCCGCGTATATATAATCTCCAGCTATTTATTGAAAGGTGTAGTCATCCGAGAACCGGGAAGCATCATTTGCATCCTCAAAATACCCTGAGAAATGTAGGAGATCGGCGGAGGTGGGAGGAGCCTCGGCAGACTACAAAGTGGATTTGAAACAGTAGCAGGTTGAGAACAGAATAGGCAGTATATGTAAAATGTGGATCCCTAAATGTTGAGCCCCCTTTAAGGGGAGTCAAATGACCCTTTCACCGGGGTTGCATATCAGATATCCTGCATAACAAATTCATAACAGTATTATAATTCATAATAGTAGCAAAATTACAGTTTGAAGTAGCAATGAAAATATTATGGTTCGGGGTTGGGGATTTAGCTCAGTGGTAGAGCGCTTGCCTAGCAAGTGCAAGGCCCTGGGTTCGGTCCCCAGCTCCGAAAAAAAAGAAAAAAGAAAATATTATGGTTCGACGTCAGCACAACCTGAGGGTCGCAGCTTTAGGAAGGTTGAAAACCACTGGTCCCGCCGTTTTTAATGTTTCTTCCTGTCTTGAGAGTAATAGGCTTTTCTGAGTTAAAAAGCTACTCAGTATGAGGATTATAGTTGGTAGTGGGGTCTTTTCTTCGTTTTTGTTTTATTTTTTAGTTTGGGCTTTTCGTTTGTTTGTCGTTTGTTTGTTTGTTTTGTTTTGGAGATGCCCAGGTTTAAAATGAGAACCCAGTTCTGTGCAGTAAACTGCCAAGATGACAAATATGTCAAGAATTTATGATAGGTGAGAGAATAGCGAGAATTTCTTTGGGCACTGAATAAAGCTAAGGGATCATAAACCATCTTTAAGTGATGACGTATTCCCAGTAATTAGCAAACCCAGAAGTATGACTTAAGGGAGAGCGAACGTGATGCAATGAAATGAGGTAAGCAGGGAGTTGGAGTTTGTCGCAGGTCACTGTCCCCGTAACGCTAGTCATTAAATATATAATTTATATGCAGTGAGGCTAGAAAGGCTCTCACATCTGTGTGCTTTAATTTGTACCCTTAGACCCTAACAGAAGCACAAGGTATCCCTTTGCTTTTGATGGGCCTAGAAGTAATTCTCTCGTGACTCATCTTGCTGCTTCTGAGTCAGCCAGCCTTTGTTTTTATCTGCACTCCCGAATGCTTGCTCACTCCTTTGAACACTCCTTGTTTGACTGATTTCTCCAGCCTTCCCAAATCCCTCTCCTATTGCTTGAGAATTCTCCTATATGCTCTTCTGCCTCTGTGAGCAGCAAATATCCCTAACATGGAGTTATTTTCAACCTTTTCTCTAAATCTTAGCCTTCTATCTCCTTGCTGTACCTGAAATTTGTCCTCAAAGTTCATTTTATCCCTGCCGTCTTATGCAAGAGCATGAACTATGCCCATATATACGTCCCACTTGTGTTACGTTTGGAAGCCATCTTTGTCTGAGATGCGTCCGTATCCACACATTTTCTCACTTAAACAAATAGAAGTCAGAGAGGCTGCCAGTTCTGTCTCCTAAAGCTCAGCGTGGTAAGAGATTAGCGGTGCTGTTTATTGTGGTCCTGCTGTGCATTAAGGACTTCTCTAAAATTTGTACATGTGGTAACCACTTACTTTAGCTGCCATATCAAATATCTTGAGGTAGATAATGTTTTCCTCATTTTAAAGATAAGAAACTGGGGCACAAAGAAGCTAACCTGTCCTGGTTCTTAGAGAGCCGAGAACGTAGTAAAATGCCCTCACATGAGGCCTGACATTGGCCAGAATCCAGTTCCAGCCGGTCAGGTACTGAGGAGGATGTGTGGACGTGGCCTTTAATCACACCGCAGACTTCTCTGGGGGAGAAACTTAATTCTCTGGAGCTGGTAAAAGGAGGAAATGCGCACGTGCACGCGCACACATACACACACGCACACACACACGCGCGCGCACACACACACACACACATACACACACACACCCTACCTAACTACCTTCCTACCTACCTTATTGTTGAAGTTCTTCGTTCACACACACACACACACACACACACACACACACACACACACACACACACACACACACACCCTACCTACCTACCTACCTACCTTCCTTCCTACCTACCTACCTTATTGTTGAAGTTCTTTGTTTTTCCCCTGCAGTTTATATCCCCCAAGGAAACCTTTCAAGCCATATAAAAGCTACAGTGTGGTTACATTGTTTTTTCTTCAAATGAACGACTACAATGAATACAAGTAAAACATCGTGTTTCCCAATACCCTTACATGATTAAACATTGTACACATTATAGGCAAAAACCAATCCCAAGGACCCCGTTGCACTCATTCATGTCTAAGCAGCTTGTGATAGCCTAACAAAGTGTAAGGATGTAGGATATCTTCTCAGCCGGTTCTCTCACTGGCAGGCTCATTTAGCAGTTACAAAGGAAGAATCAATCATTTTATTACTTACCTCAAACAATAATCTTAAAAAATCTTAAAAGAATCACAAATCTAAACTTTTAAATATGAAAAGCAATCAGCCATTTCTACTTTAAAACCTCAGGGTACACAGCTACTCACTGACACTTAAGTCATAGAATCAGGAAGCTGAGGGCATAAGTGGGTACAGGAAATTAACCATCGCCCTTGATACCAACCCGTCATTAGCAAGAAGGGCCCATCAGCTAGCGATAGCCAGGCTGCCATTGTTCTTGTTCCCTGACCTCAAGGAGCCCCTCACTTGGCTATCAAAAGTATGCTTTTCCGAACTTTACATTGTTCCCCAAGATTCTCCACGTTAAAGTGACTAACAAAAACATCTTAACCTACTTTGCTAACAGCCTACCCCTCTAAATTCTTTCTAAGAGTGGTGCTTGAATCATTAATTTGCCCCAGCAGCAATTCATGAAAAAAGTGAATCACTGTATTATAAGTACCAGTGACACTGGCCAGCGAGGGGGTGGAAACCGCCGTAGAGTTTCATAGATTACCAGGGACCTGCTGACCGTGAGGGCGCCCACGTGTGTTATGTTCAGAAGTAATATTTGGAAGCCATCTTTGCCCTGTGCTAACTATCAACACTCTAAGAGGCTCCCAATTCTGTTTCCTAATGTGTAAAGCCAAGCGATGCCCCATTACTGCATGAGGCCTTCAGAACATGGAGTCCTTGGGGCTCTGCCTCTCTGAGGCCCATCCATCATGGTCATGCTAGCTCGTGGGCTGTCTGTCCTCCACGAGTTCCAAAGGTGCTTGCTGTTCCTCTCGCATGCCCCCCCTCCACCCAGAAAATTTTATTCTCCTGTAAGACATATTTTGAAAAAAGGTATTTCAGAAGCCTTGAGTTTTTCATATTAAATCAATAGCAACTGGACCGTGGTGAAAACCTGTTCTAGTTTTAATTATTACAAAAATTTTTAAAGTCATAAAAATGTCTACACTAGAGGAAAGTTGAATTACAGTATATCCTACAGACTCTAAAGGAGGAATTAAAATGTGTTTTTCCCAGTGTTTGTGAAGGAAATGAAAATATAAATTTGAGGAAAATAGATTATTCTGGTATGTACACTTTCTGTGTGTACATGTAGGTCAGAGGGCCTCACTACTGTGTGCACTGTGTATGTGTGTGCATGTAGGTCAGAGGGCCTCACTGGTGTGTGCACTGTATGTGTGCATGTAGGTCAGAGGGCCTCACTGGTGTGTGCACTGTGTATGTGTGTGCATGTAGGTCAGAGGGCCTCACTGGTGTGTGCACTCTGTATGTGTGTACATGTAGGTCAGAGGGCCTCACTACTGTGTGCACTCTGTATGTGTATGCATGTAGGTGAGAGGGCCTCACTGGTGTGTGCACTGTATGTGTGCATGTAGGTCAGAGGGCCTCACTGGTGTGTGCACTGTGTGTGTGTGTGCATGTGGGTCAGAGGGCCTCACTGGTGTGTGCACTGTGTGTGTGTGCATGTGGGTCAGGGGCCTCACTGGTGTGTACACTGTATATGTGTGTGCATGTGGTCAGAGGGCCTCACTGGTGTGCACTGTGTATGTGTGTGTGCATGTGGGTCAGAGGGCCTCACTGGTGTGTGCACTGTATGTGTGTGTGCATGTAGGTCAGAGGGCCTCACTGGTGTGTACACTGTATATGTGTGTGCATGTAGGTCAGAGGGCCTCACTGGTGTGTGCACTGTGTATGTGTGTGCATGTAGGTCAGAGGGCCTCACTGGTGTGTGCACTGTATGTGTGTGTGCATGTAGGTCAGAGGGCCTCACTGGTGTGTGCACTGTGTATGTGTGTGCATGTAGGTCAGAGGGCCTCACTGGTGTGTGCACTGTGTATGTGTGCATGTGGGTCAGAGGGCCTCACTGGTGTGTGCTGTGTGTGTGTGTGTATGTATGTCAGGAGGTGAGTCACTGTATGTGTGTGTGCTGACTGTGTGTATGTGTGTGCATGTAGGTCAGAGGGCCTCACTGGTGTGTGCACTGTATGTGTGTGCATGTAGGTCAGAGGGCCTCACTGGTGTGTGCACTGTATATGTGTGTGCATGTAGGTCAGAGGGCCTCACTGGTGTGTGCACTGTGTGTGTGTGTGCATGGAGGAGAGAGGGCCTCACTGGTGTGTGCACTGTGTGTGTGTGTGTGTGCATGTAGGTCAGAGGGCCTCACTGGTGTGTGCACTGTATGTGTGTGCATGTAGGTCAGAGGGCCTCACTGGTGTGTGCACTGTATGTGTGTGCATGTAGGTCAGAGGGCCTCACTGGTGTGTGCACTGTATATGTGTGTGCATGTAGGTCAGAGGGCCTCACTGGTGTGTGCACTGTGTATGTGTGTGCATGTAGGTCAGAGGGCCTCACTGGTGTGTGCACTGTGTATGTGTGTGCATGTAGGTCAGAGGGCCTCACTGGTGTGTGCACTGTATGTGTGTATCTGTAGGGCAGAGGGCCTCACTGGTGTGTGCACTGTATGTGTGTGTATGTAGAGCAGAGGGCCTCACTCGTGTGTGCACTGTGTGTGTGTGTGCATGTAGGTCAGAGGGCCTCACTGGTGTGTGCACTGTATGTGTGTGTGTGCATGTAGGTCAGAGGGCCTCACTGGTGTGTGCACTGTGTATGTGTGTACATGTAGGTCAGAGGGCCTCACTGGTGTGTGCACTGTATGTGTGTGTGCATGTAGGTCAGAGGGCCTCACTGGTGTGTGCACTGTATGTGTGCATGTAGGTCAGAGGGCCTCACTGGTGTGTGCACTGTATGTGTGCATGTAGGTCAGAGGGCCTCACTGGTGTGTGCACTGTATGTGTGTGTGCATGTAGGTCAGAGGGCCTCACTGGTGTGTGCACTGTATGTGTGTGTGCATGTAGGTCAGAGGGCCTCACTGGTGTGTGCTCTGTATATGGTGTGTGCACTGTGTATGTGTGTACATGTAGGTCAGAGGGCCTCACTGGTGTGTGCACTGTGTATGTGTGTGCATGTAGGTCAGAGGGCCTCACTGGTGTGTGCACTGTGTATGTGTGTGCATATAGGTCATAGAGCCTCACTGGTGTGTACACTGTATGTGTGTACATGTAGGTCAGAGGGCCTCACTGGTGTGTGCACTCTGTATGTGTGCATGTAGGTCAGAGGGCCTCACTGGTGTGTGCACTGTGTGTGTGTGTGCATGTAGGTCAGAGGCCTCTGGTGTGTGCACTGTGTGTGTGTGTGCATGTATGGTCAGAGGGCCTCACTGGTGTGTGCACTGTATGTGTGTGTGCATGTAGGTCAGAGGGCCTCACTGGTGTGTGCACTGTATGTGTGTGCATGTAGGTCAGAGGGCCTCACTGGTGTGTGCACTGTATGTGTGTACATGTAGGTAAGAGGGCCTCACTGGTGTGTGCACTGTGTATGTGTATGCATAGGTGTCACTGGTGTGTGCATGTATGTGTGCATGTAGGTCAGAGGGCCTCACTGGTGTGTGCACTGTATGTGTGTGTGCATGTAGGTCAGAGGGCCTCACTGGTGTGTGCACTGTGTGTGTGTGCATGTGGGTCAGAGGGGCCTCACTGGTGTGTGCACTGTGTGTGTGTACATGTGGGTCAGAGGGCCTCACTGGTGTGTGCACTGTATGTGTGCATGTAGGTCAGAGGGGCGTGCTGGTTGTTGCGCTGTGTGTGTGTGTGCGCGTAGGTCAGAGGGCCTCACTGGTGTGTGCACTGTGTATGTGTGTACATGTAGGTCAGAGGGCCTCACTGGTGTGTACACTGTATATGTGTACATGTAGGTCAGAGGGCCTCACTGGTGTGTGCACTGTGTGTGTGTGTGCATGTAGGTCAGAGGGCCTCACTGGTGTGTGCACTGTGTGTGTGTACATGTAGGTCAGAGGGCCTCACTGGTGTGTGCACTGTATGTGTGTGTGCATGTAGGTCAAAGGGCCTCACTGGTGTGTGCACTGTATGTGTGTACATGTAGGTCAGAGGGCCTCACTGGTGTGTGCACTGATGTCAGTCCTCACCTCCCACTTTTACACAGGGCCTTATTGTATAGGCTTCTATCTTGTCAGCAAGCTTCTGGGCATTCTCCTGCCTCTGCCTCCTATCTCACCTCAGGAGCACTGGGATTGCAGAAGCACGAGCTCTAAGTGGTTTTTGGAGGTTGGAACTTGGGGACCTTACATTTCCACAGCAAGTGTTTTCCCCCACTGAGCCTGAGCCACTTAAAAGTTGTGAGAGATGAGTGCCACCGCTCAGATTTCAAAGTAACATTCCTTAAATTATTGAAAAGAACATTACTGTAATAATACGGTTATGTAATAGATTTGTAAACTTTCAGTACTGGTTTATTAACAGGAGAAATACACACTTGCTTGAAGAGTAACATGGAATCACATAATAAACTGTTATCTGGATCAGATTACTGCTTGTCCTCACTGTCTCTCAACCCTCTGGGAGTTGGAGTTGGTCCACAGCGTCAGTGTTAGGATTACAGGGTAGCGTATTTCATTGGCTTTTACTCCATTTCACATAACAGTTTATTCTTTTCAGTCTCGGCCTATCAAAATGTAACACTATAGTATTGTCACATGAGATACAAAATAAAATTACCTGGTTTTTTGTAAAGACAGCATTATTCTTGGGACAGTTTCTTTGAGAAAAGGACAGAGCATCTCAAAGCAATTTGGTACCTCAGTTACCCAGCATGAGTCACAGTTCTTTATTCTCATATATTGGCTTTTTAAATCTTGAATGCAGGATTTTAAAGATCTGTGAATAGGGAATAGTGTACTATTCCCAACAACGAGGAAACTTGTTATTTTATATAACCTTGACGGTATGCTACAAGCTTCTTTTATTACACTTTTAAGCTCTGTTTTTTTTTTTTTTCTTCCAGTCTTTCATTTGCAATAATGAAAGTCTGGACTATGAACACTTGAGGCTTAGAGGGAAGCAAGCTGTAAGACCCCTGGTACCCTTTTTAAATGGTATATTTTATAATATGTTTTATAATAATTTATTGTTGGGGCCTGTTAGTTTACATAATTGAATTTGTGTTTCAAAATTAGATTGGTTATATATAATTCTTTTTAAAGACTTATATTTTCTTAATCAGTTTTGCCTTTTACAATTGTAGAACATCTTGTTATTTGTACTGTATTTTAAGAAAACTTTTTATGAATAATTTTCATGATCAAATTATTTAATTAGTTTATTGCATGTAATTAAGTCAGTCCTATCCTTTAAGGTAGCAGCAGGACATTTCTTTTAACAGTCGTTTTCTTAAGTGGGGAGATGGCTCAGCAGGTAAGTGAAGACTGCAGGGGTTTGGAGCCCTGAGTTTAAATCTGCACGCATAAAAGGTGGGTGTGGTGTCCCATACCTGTAACCTCAGTGCTGAGAGAGCAGAGAGAGGCAGATCTAGGAGCTCACAAACCAGCATTCTAGCTGCAATGACAAGTTCAGGTTCGATGCACAACCCTATCTCAAAAAGTAACATTAATAATAGTCATAGCAGGGTAAAGAGCCACATAGGAAAATACCCAATGTGGGCCTCTGCACACATATGCACACACTTGGGCCACATGCACACACACGCATGTATGTACCACATACGCAAAAATTTTCTGTCAAAATTTCTTAAAATATTTAAAGTACTGGAACTTTTTATTTGAATAATTATTTCATACTAACCTGTTCCCATCGATCACACAATGCATCTCTATGTTGAATAACAAAAGCCAGTATCCTTATTCATAGGATAATTGAAAATAATTTTTAACTAAGAAACAATTTGAAATGAATATAGATGGTTTGACTGACCTGAGTCCTAAGATTTAGTCACTTACTGCTGACCTCATTATAACATATTAGTAAATATGCCCCTTTGGAAATTGTTTTCCCCAGGTTATATTAGTGACTTTTCTCATTGCTCTGATAAAGTAGTGGCCAAAGTAACTTAGGCAAGGTGTTTGGTGGTTGTTTATTTTCTTGTCACTGTTGTCATGTGACTGACGGAGAAGGTGTTTGGTGATTGTTTTTGTTTACGTTGTTGTTATCATGTGACTGATGGAGAAGGGATGGCGGCAGTTTTGTGGCTTCAGGGTCACGTAGTGGAGAACTTCGTGTGGCAGCTAGACTGAGAAGCAGGGAGGACCAGCAAGGCAGGCTACATCCCTCTAAATCCCACACTCAGTAGATCCACCTCGGCCAGCAGGGCCTGTTCGAGTGTTCTGTAGCCTCCCAAATACTGTCACCAGCTGAGGACCCTTTAAATGCATGACTACATGGAGGACATTTTACATTTAAACTACAGCATAGTTATTGATTATAATTATAGTCTATTAGCTGTTATAGAAATTTTTATTCCCAACCTGGGGTTTCTACCCCATCTTTGACCAGTTCCTGAATAAAAGACACACGGAACCTTTATATTTACAATAAGCCTTAAACAGCACAAGAGCTGGGCAGATACCTACCCTCTTTGTTACTGCAGTCTACTTTCTTATCCATAACCTGGAATTATTACTACTTACTGGGCTTCATCTGGGCTGCTCTTAACTCCAGATGGCCAGCCCTCAGGGCCACGCTTTTATGGCCCACCTAACCCATGGCAGCTTCTCCTTCTGCCTCCTGTACCTTCCTCTTCATGGTTCTCCTCTGACTCCTAGACCAGGAATCCTCAACCCCACCTATATCTCTTCTTCCCAGCTGTTGGCTGTTGGCATCCTTGTTTACCCATCAGAAATAACTGAGGGTCAGAATTACGGGCTACATGCAGATTCTAGGTCTTGGGAGCCTGCACTTAGCATTACAATAGACAGGAAGACCAGACCTCAGCAGTTCCCCTTTTAGTCCGATAAAAGGCTCTTTCCCTCAGATACAGATTGAATATCATTATAACAATTATCAAAACCATAAGGTATCATATACATTTATAACATCCAGTCCATTTTTTTTAGCAAAAGTATTCAGAGAAAGTATTTTATCATCTAACCTAACTTAATGAGTTTATAATTTTGTACCTAAATCATCTTCTATTTTAACTTGTATTACCATCCTAAAACAGCATCTTTTCAAATCTAGAACATCTTCAACGCTAAACAGCTTAAGTTTAATTGTGAGACTGCAGCCCCGTCAGATATTTGAGAAGGAATAAATATCTGAGGATTCAGGAAGGGCAGAAACACAGCTTCCAAAGTTTAGACAATTGGCAGAGGCAGCTGACTGACTGGATAGTCCCCAGTATTCCTTATAACGGTGAAGCGTCTGTCTTCAGCCTTCTGGCCCAGAACTTCTGCAGACCTTAAGTGAAGCAGGAACTATGAAGGACTTGCTTATCCTGTCTTGGCAGTTTTACAGTCAACTGTCCTACACCCGTTTGTCCTTTTTGGACAGCATTCTGTCTGCAGATAAAACTAGGGCATTTCTTGCCCAGTGGCCAGCTTCCTACAGTTGAAGCAACTCCACGTGGAGGTATTGAAGCTCATCTTCTATAAAGTGGAATGGCGTACAGTCAGGAGTAGACATGCCTCGTAGTCAGAAGACTTTTTAATAATGAAATAACCTTAAATGCCATATTCGGTAGATCTCTGATGCTTTTGAAGACCATCTATCTGTATATAGCATAGCTGAATTACTAAACATTTTTAGCTGCTATTTACTATTTGAATAATCCTGTAAACATTTTATTGTAACTAAATTAGAATCTACTATGACCATGAGTCTGACTGTCTGACTATTAACTTGCATTACTTAGTTATTCTAAAGTTTGTAATTGCAGCTATTAAAGGACTGAGTCTAAGCCTTGTATTCTTAAGAGAGTTATATAGGCATAATACCTATCTAATAGTAACAAAATTAACTTTATATTTGGTATCAACATACAGAAGTTTATACCAATGAAAGCCTTAAACCTGTATCAATATACAAATTCTGTACCAACGTAAGAAAATATGACTTCAATTCTGCATCAAAATATGAAGATCTCTACCAGTGTAAGATTATGGCTAGAAAATGATTTTGTTTAAAAGTAGATTTAATAATCCATCCCATTTGTCTAATTTCTCATAATATTACTATAGCCCCCTTTTTCTTTTAACCCCCTTCCCTTAATAGGGAAGAAGGAAGGGCAGAGCAGAGGAAAGGAGAGGGAAACCCCTGAGTCTAAGCTCTCTAGTTAGTTTCCTCCCTGTCTAAAACTGTAAGAATTTGTAAGTCACCTCCTAAAATGGAGGTTTTTGCATTATTTACATGAACTCCTTTAAAATTCTTAAATAATTCTTATAGGTTAAGTTTTTGAGTTCTGAAAATGCGAGTTTGTATAACTTGATTTTGTGTTGTTTTTTTTTCCCCCCTAAAGATTCAGCAGCATTGTGGGATCTCATCTTGGGATAGTTTGATACTTATATATTGCTTTATGCTTCCATACATAGGTGGCTTCATTAAAAATCATACTTAAAAACACCCACAAAGAATTAAAAACTCTCACTGTTTTAAGTGCGCAGGGGCCTTTTTTAAAAGTAAAGTTTACTGGGCGTAAGTAAACTATAGCTTAGAACATTAGAAGCAATAAGAATTGGGTTTTATTTCTCACTGAGGAACCTGCCGGGAGCATTTTGAACAGTGACTTGTACGGCCTACAATAGCTCGGCGAGCAACATGAGCATCTTCCTCTGCCTTGGCCAGCGCGCAGCTCGGTTCTGCCACGATTGGACCAGCCTCCAACAACGACGTGTTATCTTTCCCTCTGAAGTGCGTGCAGCCTCCCAGCGCTAAGGTTCCTTGGGTGTGGAATTCTTCCAGCATTTCCTTTCTACAGAACATGCTCCCTTTTTTCACAAGGGCGTTCCTCATTTGTGACTATACGCCGACCTTCACTAAGCTCTTCCCGTCGTGTAGCTAGTCTCTCAAGCAGTGGCAGGGGTGGCATTTCCAGCCATCTGTCTGTCCTCTTATCCCCCTTGGATTGCATTTGAGTTTCGCTCTCAGCATTATCTTCTTTTGTTGTCCTTTGCTGCTCTTTTGTCTTTGTGACCCCTTTCACGGCCTGTTTTGGGAAGTTTTGTGTGGGTTTAGGATGGCAGGCAAGAAGGCATCCCAGGTGGAGCTTTGCTGCCTGTGGTTGAGTAATGCGTACAAGCCAACCAGCTTCGCGGCGCCCGGCCTGCACCGCACCCAACCAGCTTCGCGGCGCCCGGCCTGCACCGCACCCAACCAGCTTCGCGGCGCCCGGCATGCACCGCACCCAACCAGCTTCGCGGCGCCCGGCATGCACCGCACAGGAGCAGCGATTTGTGCCCAGGCCGCCAGTAATCACGCTGGAGTTCATACATCTATAGTTAATATCATTCTCTGGTCAGTGAAATTTGAACCATGGTGTTGAGAGACCTGTGCTGTTTGACTGACCCTTGCTTGCTGAATTTTTGCACGGGGAGTCACCCAAATGAGGGGACAGGCTGAAATGCAAAGAAGTTGGTAATCAGACGTTCGGTAGATTTGATGAGGTTTAGGGCGTTGCTACTGGGCATGGCTGGTATATACAGAAATATAGATGTGACACTCCTTCCCCAGCTGTTTCAGACTCTCTCTCCTCTTACACCAGCTACATAGTACACATCTCCACACACGGTGAATAGCAACGGTGTGGATTCCCCACGGGTCAGTTGATGCTGAAAGTAAGTTTGAAAGGACGATGTAATTGGAATAATTGCAAAGAAATAATTAACAAATGAGTTTGGCTTCTTTGGGTCGAGTGGCTCCGTTTCATCTCATACCGTAAGTACCTTTATTCTTCCGTGTGTCTTTCTCTGACTAACGCCGGCCTCTCTTTCTGCTTCTCACAGGTGAGCTGGCACAGCGGCTGAGCTCAAGATGCCGCTGGTGAAAAGAAACATCGACCCTAGGCACTTGTGCCACACAGCACTGCCCAGGGGCATTAAGAACGAGCTGGAATGTGTGACCAACATCTCCCTGGCAAATATAATTAGACAACTGAGTAGCCTAAGTAAGAATTTATGTCACTTGAAATATTGCAAACCAGCGTTTGCTTTGGAGTTACAATGTTAAAATGCACTTGTTATTAATTTAGGAGGGATGTTTCATCTAAAGATGATAACGTCATTATGAAAATTCAGTCACTTTAAGTAAAGTCAATGAGTTATAACAGTAATTTCTTCCTATTAAGGAAATAACAGAGCCTCTCAAAACAGCACACGGTGATTACAAGTCGTAAAACTGACGTGAGGTGGGGTTTGATCTGAAGGGTAGAGCCAGAGCTGTGCGATGCTTGCTCGTTGTCTGTTTTCTGTTTTCGTAGAATTCAGCTATTTGTATTTGGGACCTCAGGATCTCTTTTTAAATATAGTTTGTTAATACCAGGAAGTATTTTCATAGTATCAAACGTGTAGAGATCAAAGGAAGGCCAGCACTAGTGCTGGATTAACTAGTGAGTTTGTGTGACGTCACAACATGGGATCAAGAGTCTGAAACATACCATAACATAAACAGCAAGAAAACGCAAGTTCTGGCAGGCAAGATGGACTGGAGAGAAGGGACGGCATTAGGCCTAGTGAGACAGTTGAGTCAGAGTGCCTGCTCTGCCACCATAGTGCATAGGTTCAAATCCCTAGCATCCACATAGAAAGCTGAGTGTATCTACGTGCGCCTCTCACTCCATTATTGGGGAACAAAGATAGCATTTCCCAGTGGCTTACTGGCCCGGCACCGTAGCTGAAACAGTGAGCTTCCAGTTCAGTGAGGGACCCGTCTCACATGGACCACGCGCGCGCGCACACACACACACACACACACACACACACACACACACACACACGGTACACAGTGTGTCTTCTAATGGAAGGGATGAGCTTTTTATTTAGACATCCATATTTCACTTTGAATATGAATTAGCTTTTCCTGACTAGATAGCTCTCCTGAGTATATCTCTACTAGGTTTTCCCCTGTCATACCCATCTGAGATTCCTAGTGCTCGGGTTTGGCTCTTGTCCTAATCTTTAAACTCCCGTCTCCTCTTGGTGCTCATTAGGGATCAACTCTAGATCCCTCCACAGCAGAATTCACTGATGGTCCCTTAGCTAAGATGGGGCGTTTACACATTTTCCCAAACCGTATACATTTACTCACAACACTTAGTACTTCATAAAAGCTATGTGTATAACCGTTAACTGTTACTTACCAGAGAAGTCTATATGTATTCAGTACAGAAGCAAGTTTTTTCAGTTCTTTTCAAAGATTGGTTGTGATTAAATTCACAAATACAGAACTCACTTATACAAAACTACAAGATCCTTTCCCACATGGTCCAAGAAATTGTTAATCATACGTATGTATGTATGTACATATGTATGTATGTAGAAGTAAAAAGGCTTGGGTCTTTACCACTATAGCTAGGACACTATAGGAAGTTACACAGTCACGCTTTTTATGTCTCTGTTTAGCACACCCATCATAAGTACAATTACCTCACCCACTAAGCATCACTGCTTAGCAGCCCAGTGCACAGTGGTTTATTGGTTGGTGACCCTCAGGCTCACATAGTTAAACCGAGAGTCTGCCTTGGCTTGCTACCTCTGCCAGCATTGAAAGAGAGCACAGGAAAGATCAAGGTGCACATTTGCAAGTGTGACCTCTAATAAGTCAAATCTCATTTTTGAGTGTTCTTTTTGAGAATATAAAACCCTCGCATCACCTGTGAAATAGCTGAGGGCATAATAAAAGGCTGTTCATTTGAAATGAATTTAAGTCTGTCTTTATTCCTGTTGGTGGCTATTTTCTCAGGTCAGTTACTGAAACCACTAAAATTACATAGTTTACCTGTTCAACAGGAAAACCAGTCTGAGTTTTTAACACTAGTGAAAACTAAAGTCTTAAAGGTCTCAGATATTGTATTGACATAGAATTAGCCATGTTTTTAAAAGATTTTGCTGACTTTCTAGGGCCTAAAATTAGTTGATTTAATGTTATAAAACTTCATACACAAATCTATTTCATGCACGTGTTAGTATATTAATAATAACCCATATATTAATACTTAAAAATGACACCAGTAACTTTGGGGAAACATTCTTAAATTTAAATAAAATTTGAGTTTAATAATATTGTATTTTAGGTATGTGTGTGCCCAGTACAGAATTTAGCACTAATATGATTTGGTTGAAATTCTAACCTTTTTATGTAATCTAAGGATGAGAGTGAAGAATCTTTGACTCTGGGAGAGGACAAGTAAGCAGTGTCAGTTAAACACATGGTTTATTGTAGCACCAAGTCATAGAAACGCTCTAAGATGGAGTTACAATTAGGCTTAATGTTTGAATTCAGATAATTTGAATACAGATAATTTCTAAGCTACCCATGGAGACTGTAAATCAGAGAAAATCGCATGGATTCAAAGTGTAACAACAGTTTATTGCCCTGAAATTAACCTTTCATGGTTTCCTACTTGGCATAATGAGAAACCTAAAATTAAGCTAAATTTAAAAGGCTTCTTGGCTCCTTAAATAATCCCATACACTAAAGAACCAGACACAGGGTGGCCAGTCGACCCCTCTCAGAACCTGTTTGCTTTTACTTCAATAGTTTTGGCACATTTGATAGTTCCGTTTCTTAAACCTGTATGTTTCGAAGGATTGACAGAAGAGGCCTGAGTTCGGTTAAAATAAATAGCTCACAGCAGAGAAGGAAGGGTAGGCTGAGCAGAGACTGCAAAGAGACTGTCTGTGTCAATGCAGATATCTACATATTCTAAGGCCTTCTGTGGCTTAGGACAACTCATTGACTTTCATAATTAATTCCTGGTCCTGAGGCCACAAGGAAGTTTAAGTTGTAGTGTGCTTTATACTCCATTTAAGATGGCAAGAAAGCCTTAGAATACATTTCACGCCAGTTTTTATTCAAAACAGTCAAAATAACAGTTGAAACACTTATAATTTTAAGTTTCTTTAAAAAAAAAACTATCTAAATCAATTAAAAGCTATGAAATGATTGTGTGACAGTCAGGCCCTGGGGCTCACATTTGTAACTCCAGCGTTCAGGAGGCTGACGAGAGGTGATCGCTGCAATTGGGGGACAGCCTGGGCTACAGACTAAGGCTGCCTCAAAAAACAAGAAACAGGTGAAATCGCTCTGGACACTTGTGCGTTTCAAAGCACCGACAACACACAGTTGCTGTGAGCACAGTGGTGGACATAAACGACAGCGCCTCCCGTGGCTTCTTAGTAGAAATACATAACCCAATTAAACGTTTAATGATGCTTTCCTATTAGAAAACAATTCTGCTTTGTAATAGATAGCTAATGAAAATTCAACATTCACGTTCTATAACTTGCTTCTGTTTTGTCTCTTAACTGTTGTGGTTCTAATCATCCAATGGTTGTCTTTTCCACTCTCTCCCTGTGGTTCTCGCCTGTTTATACTGCTTAAAGGAACTAATAAAGTCTAGTTTTCCCTCTCAAATGTAAATAGTTTGATGGATAGTATATAATTCCATTTCCTGTTTAACCAAACACCTGAAGCTGGGTTCCTACGGGGAGAAGATCTATTTAGGGCACACCTTTTGAGGTTGAAGTTGGGTCTGAGCAGCCTTCCCTGCCCGGCCTCTTGATGAGATCACAGTGTGATGGAGAAGCAGAGGGAAGAGCTAGCCGAGGCAGGGGTGGATGGCATGGGGTAGCTCGATCACAACTTCTCACTTGGAACTAATCCAGTCTGCGAGAACAGTGCAAGAGCCCACTGAGAGACGCTGCCATGACTTGGTCACCTTGTACCGGACCCCAGCTTATAATGCCCCACCATCTCAGTGCCACTTCAGCACAGAAACCCGGAGTGCCGTATCTAATCCATAGACTCCAGGTAGGGAACAGAGTAGAGGATAGGTGACCTAGATTTTGGCAGACAGACATTGGACAGATGAGGCTGAATACCCTGTGTGGTGTTAGAGGTTTGTGGCTCTTGTTCAAAAATAACGTCTTGCTTAGCTGAAGAATCTCCAATGGATAAGTAGAGAAACCATTCAGAAAAGAATGAGCAGGCGCGTAGCTAACCGAATGACCTGTAGATGCAGGAGCTATTCTTAAAAGGTGTCCCACACCCAGCGTCCCTCTTCCCTTCTCGCCTCAGACTAAGACACCTGCTGCCAAATCGGGTTTTATACCAGGCTGCTACCCGGCATTGTGTTGCTTATGTCCTCTTTTCTTAAATCTTCTTTTTGAGATACATACGTTTATTCTTGTTTAACAGACGAGGGGATTAATGCCAGCTTCTTATGTGAACGAAATAAAGATTTGAACTTATTCTGCTTTTTAAATCGCTTTCCATATTTATTTAAACATCATCCTTGTTTAAAATTTGTGAACTTCAGAAGATTTCTGGTTGCTTTTGGCTTACACTTTTTGGTAATAAGGTTGTGTGCACATCACTAGAAAAATATGGAAGAATTCTAGCTTTTTGATGATTTTAAAAGAATTATAATAAGAGGAGGTAACTTGTCTCTACCAAGTGTTGGTTCTGTGTCTTCTGAGACAGTAGTAGCCTGTCTCGATTCTGCTGTCTGTCTTGAAAGTTAGTTCCAAGTGCAGCAGACTTCAGCTGCTAAACTGCTTATCGTGAATGGTGGTGACAGTAACAGTTACGGTATATTTTGTTTTTTGCTTAGGTAAATATGCTGAAGACATATTTGGAGAATTATTCAATGAAGCACATAGTTTTTCCTTCAGAGTTAACTCATTGCAAGAGCGCGTGGACCGATTGTCCGTTAGTGTCACACAGCTTGATCCTAAAGAAGAAGAACGTAAGTTTTTCCTCTTTCTATATTTCCCTTTACGTAGCATTAGGACAGAGGAGGTGTGAGAGTGTTTCCCAACAGTATTAAGTGTGAACATGCTACCTACCTCTGACCTTTGTGTCTGTGCAGAAATGAGTGTGAACACGCCATCTACCCTTGTCCTTTGTGTCTGTGCAGAAATAAGTGTGAATATGCCATCTACCTCTGACCTTTGTGTCTGTGCAGAAATGAGTGTGAACATGCCATCTACCCCTGACCTTTGTGTCTGCAGAAATAAATCTGTGTATTATCTATAAGAGCCGTCAGCCTGGCTTTCCATTTCTCCATTAAAAACCATCCTTGTTGTGTGTGCTATCCATCCCCTAATTTTTTTCACATAAAGACATTTTAATTAGACCCCTAAGTTCTGTCTCCCTTAGTCTTTTTGCACTTTTTGTCCGAGAAACTAAAGTTACATGAAAAGTTTCTGAAATCGTAAGGTTTGGCTGTAATTTCTTCTCCCGAGCCTCTGAGCAGTATTGCTAAACTATTACCTCCATGGTTAATTGATGGCCACTACCTGTTTTAAAGAACATTTCCCCCCAAAATTGTTCTATGCTAAGAGTAAAACAGAAATGCCAGGGTTCTGTTTTTGTCTTTTTGTCTTGTAACACTGCTGGTTATCAATGGTAGAGATGTTAGTGGTAAAAGCAGACTTCGTGCGTCTGTAGCTACCCTGCATGCTAATATTCGTTTGTTTAAAAAACACCTTGAGACGTTGATAATTCACAAATTCCTTCCCTTTTTAATCCATAAAAAGAAATGAAACCAAGACTATAATGTTTCCTTCTATGCTGTAGAAGGGTCTCAGCCTTCCTAATGCTGTGATCCTTTAGTACAGTCCCTCGTGTTATAGTAACCCGAATCATAAAGTTATTATTACTGTTACTTCATAACCGTGATTTTGCCACTGTTACGAATTAGAACATTCATTGGGAGGTAGAGGTCCACCTAGGATTTGCAACCAAGGGCTGAGAACCACTGCTATAGGGAGTGAGTTTTTCATAATATATTCGTCCATTTTTTTTTCTGAATAACATCTTGAGTACAAATTCAAGTTGTAGATCTAAATTTAAACAATGAAAACATTAAAGAATATTTTGAAAGCAGAGAGTAGAATGTTAGGATGAATATCTTGATAATTAAGCAAAGCCCTTTTGACACGATGGAATGCGTATTTATCGGTCTTTAACTTCCCGCAGCCATTACGTACAGTTCAGTGACGTCGTTTTAGCATATTCAGCCAAGTATGGTTGGTTTTAGAACACTTTTAGCACACTGTAAGGAGGCTCCACTCCGCACTTCTCTCCCCCTACGTGTGTCTTAGCACTGACCATCTGCCTCACTGCATTTCCTTGTTCTGGACGTGTCAGTGAGTGACTGACATTTAAGTGGGCTCGTGATCAGGGCATCTGCGCTCTCTTCATAAGCTCCTGAGGGCTGATGACACTGAGATCAGAGCCATGTGCATATTTTCTTGGAGAAATATCCATTCCGTTCTCTGCCCCCTAGTTTTCTCTTCTAAACCCAATCCATTTGCCCGTTTTAAGATTGGATTCTCTTTTTATTGTGAAGTGGTTAAGTTTTCTTGTCTCCTGGGTCCAGGCCCTCTGTGCCGTGTCTGTTTGGCGTCTGTCGGTTGTCTTTCTTGGAGGTTTCCTTTGAAGTCTGTTTATGCACCTTAATCACGTAACTTAGAGTTCTTGAAATATGTCTTTGGTACTGCTGAGAAATACATTATAATCATAAATACTTTCAAGTATAATTTATGTCAACATTTTCTTTTTAGTATCTCGTTATAAATGCATGCCAGTAATAATACTTGTATGAATTCAGTCTCATTTAATTTAAAAATGCTATTTAAAAATGTTGCATTTGCATTTCTTGATTTTCTTTTTTGACAGTTTTACATATATATATATATATATATATTCTGGTTACTCTCATGCTGTTAAATGCTAATAAATGTCTTAGTCTTAACAGCATTAATAAACTTCGAAGTAAAACTATAGCTATCAGCAAAGATTAAAGGTGTGAGTATTTTAGAATTATAAATAACTTGCTTTATTTTTTCTGTTATTTCTTTAAATTATGTGAAACATGGCGAAAAATTCTAAATCTAAAAGCCAAACACTTGTTTTGGAATTGTTCTGTCGAGATTTGTGATTCAATTTGGGTTTTGAAATTTAGAGGGAATTCAGAGAAAAATAACATGAACATATAATTAAACTACAGAGTATAATAAAGGTGTTTTGTATTATCTTTAAGTGGTAGCAACCATGAAAACTGCCAGTGTAATTTAGAAAATGTGTAAAAAATGTTATAAATGAATAGAATTTTATTTAACTCGATTCTGCTTGCAAGCATGTTGAGCTGACATACTTACCGTGCATGTATTACTACTGAGGTAAAGTGGGATGTTGTTGGGTGGAAGGGACCTTTGTCACAGTGTCCGCTTTATCACTAAGATGACATGGTGAGGAACTGAAGCTGGAAAAGTGCTTACTCTCTTGCACGCGTTTTAGATCCTTCGCCAAAACAGCTTGGGGCATTTGGCACCAGGCTCTCTGTTTCAGTTCATAGTTAGCGGTGGTGAGCAGAGAGAGGGGCTGCAGTGAGTGGTCCACGTTTACTGCCCCAAACACAGGCCGCTTCCAGTAGCCTGAAAACAGTATCGTGCGAGAACCGGCCTCAAGAACACATCTCGGTTCTCTGTGCTGGTGGCTGCTTAGCCTCTGTTGTTGGGCCTCTTGTGTATTTTATAGCTTTTCTGTGTTTAAAGAAGGAATGGTAGTCTCTCACTGAAAGGTTAAGTGCCATGAAAATCAGTGAAAACACTCATCACATACAGTCTTTACCCATTAAATACCTCCCGAGCCACTCTGCTGAGAGTGGGGGACAGCTCTGAACTCTATCCTCATGTTTGCCCGTATGTCACAAGTTAGATGTGTGGACCTGTTGAAATGCATGCAGTTATGCTGTGACCACGATTGGGCCATTGCTCCCCTTGTGACATACAGATTCACATGTCCCTGAACCGTCCTTAAGAGATGTTAGGGTACTTTAGGGAAAATGATGGAAACTGCAATTGACTGCTGACATTGCTCTGAGTGTGGTATTTGTATATTGACAATACAAATACATATTCAATATGCAAGGTAGTTTCTTCTATTGATTTTGGTTTTATTTTGAGTCTATAAATTAGTCTTGGGACTCATGGCAAATTTGCCCTCCTCTCCAAGTGTTAGAAGCCACCATACTGGCTTTGCTCAGTTTTTTTTTTTTTTTTTTTGGTTCTTTTTTTTTTGAGCTGGGGACCGAACCCAGGGCCTTTGCGCTTCCTAGGCAAGCGCTCTACCACTGAGCTAAATCCCCAACCCCTTTGCTCAGTTTTTTAACGTGAAGAAATCACTATGTCAAGACTACAGTGCGTTGATGAATTTTGATGTATACGTTATTTCAATATGCTGGAGAGCACAAAAGTAGACGAAGCTAATTTTCAATCATCACAGATGTGATGAGGCTCTAGCAGTTACTAATGTACAAGATACTAAACCGATAGTCTCAGTCTTCAAAAATGCATGGTTAGGTTGAAATCGGTGTGGTACAATAGAAGAGTAAGGTCAAAGCTAATACAGATCACCCATGTGTAATATTTATAGTATAGCGGGGAGCACAGTAGCCCTTCAGGCCCTTCTGACCGTAAGCTAACAGGGAGTAAAGGTAGATGGGAAAAGACAGGAGAAAAGTACAGTGTTTAAGTTAGGTCGGGTGGGCAAGAATAGCGATAAAGAAAAGGAAGTGTTGGTCGGAGTTTTTGAAAGCAAAGGCTGTGTTAAAAGCTCTTCTAGAAGGTCAGGCGGAGAACGGTAAATGCAATAATAAAACACTCAGAAACGACCCCTGACTTAGGGCACACAACCTTCCTGGCATACCGGCCTTGAGACAAGTATGCAGTATTAACATGTCCTTCCGTGGAGTTGTCTTAGGAGCAGGAGACGAATTTGTGGTTTTTGTTTTAGTGTCCTTACAAGACATAACGATGAGAAAAGCTTTCCGGAGCTCTACAATCCAGGACCAGCAGCTTTTCGACCGCAAGACTTTGCCTATCCCACTGCAGGAAACGTACGATGTGTGCGAGCAGCCTCCGCCTCTCAATGTCCTCACACCCTACAGGTCAGCAGATAAGTTAAGCCCGTTGCCTCCCCACACTCCAGACTTGAACGCTGAATCGTGCACACTTTTAGCTGCTTTTGAGTGTAGCCGACAGAGAACGGCCTTCCTGCCTACGACCTTCACAAGCCTTTACTCACAGAGGAGCTTAAAGGCTCTGACATCCAGAAGCTGGGCCTGTTGGAGTGATGACTATGAGCGGCCACCAGCGAGGCTCTTACCGTGGTATTACCGTGGGACTGTGTCAAGGAAGTGGCCGCTGTCTTTCTAATTTAGATCGCAATCATAAGAAAGTAAAGCTGGAAATCCCCCAGTACTGACAGCCATCATCCTTGCCTTCTGTCTGTCCTCAGTGTACAGCAGCCCTTCTGTAATGAATATGTAGGTTTTAATACTTTGCACCATTTATTCTAGTGAAGTCTGGAATTACTCAGTGTTTCTTGGGAACTCTTTCACAGGGTTTGTTAAATAGGTAGTTTAAGATGTACAGCACCTGGGCTGGAGAGATGGCTCAGAGGTTAAGAACACTGACTGCTCTTCCAGAGGTCCTGAGTTCAAATCCCAGCAACCACATGGTGGCTCACAAGCATCTGTAATGGGATCTGATGCCCTCTTCTGGTGTGTCTGAAGACAGCCACAGTGTACTTATATATAATAAATAAGTCTTTAAAAAATAAAAAGAAAATAGTAAGATCATTTAAAAAAAAAAACAGAAGTATAGCACCTATCCTGAAAAAACTGAAACTGAAATTATGATTTGAAGCTGTAGTTCAGCATGCATGCAAGTGCTAACATGTAACAGTTACATGTTATATGTAACATGCTGAAAATTAGGAAACCCCTTGGATTTGGTGAGACAGTGAGTCCGTTAGAACACTAGCAGAAACGAGAAAAGTTCTCTGTTTGAAGCAATGCTCCTGTTTCCTACTGCCCAAAGGACTTGGAAATTTAGTATTCAGCAAAAGTGGGCCTCACAGTTGAGCAACAGTACTTTAAACTATTAGTCAACCCTGAAAAGCATCTGCTTTTCCATTTTCGATAGTTTCCTTTTGGATTTACTTAGAAAAATGTATTACGATAATACCGTATTTTGGCAATGCTTATTTTGAGATGCAATCTTCTCGTGTCATCTGGAGTGGCCACAAACTTGTGACCTTTTAGTTTCTTGCCTTGAGTGCCAAGATCACCGACGCGCACCATGCCTGGCAAGGCACTACTGTGTGCACACACTGTGTGCACACACTGTGTGCACACACTGTGTGCATGCTGTGCTCTATGATGAGGGAAGCACACCTCAGTAGTAAGCGTTGGTCTGGTTGTTTCTGTCTCACTAATGCGCTGTGCTGGGTGCGCTGTTTTCCAGGGACGATGGTAAGGAGGGGCTGAAGTTTTATACCAACCCTTCGTATTTCTTTGATCTGTGGAAAGAAAAGATGTTGCAAGATACAGAGGATAAGAGGAAGGAAAAGAGAAAGCAGAAGGTATTACGAAAGATTCAAACACTCGAAGTTATTTTTTATGTATTCATGTGTTGTCGCACCCGAGAAACGTTGTTAAGTTACACCTTGGCAGCCTTGTTTGTTGGGTCCGTGCCTTAAAGTCATTATAACTACACAGATCCCAGGAAGGCATCGTGCAGGTGTGAGTGAAGTTGGTAAATTCAGCCATTGTCTCTTTAAGCCCCACGTGGCCACGCTGTGTTCAGCAGGTTATTATGTTTGCACTAAATTCCCGACCGGTCTATTGCAGTTCACTCCCCACTTTGATAAAGTTTTCCCAGTCTGCCTTACTTCATATCTAAAACGATTTTCAAAGCACACAGAAGGAAGAAACCAGCTCTGTTTTGGCACAGCAGAGGCACAGTCTGTCTTCACCATGCCTCTGTCTGTCTCCGCTTCCCTCAGTCCCCATAATGCCCTCTTGTTGCATGCTCGTGTGCTGGACAGTGCCTGCCCTTGTGTTGTAGCTGGGTCTGCAGACTGGTGACTGGCAGGCCAGAGCGCTCCCGAGAACAGGTTTTGTTTGCTAAGCACAAGGGTTCTTAAACTGTGCTTGAAGTAGAACCTTTTCATGGCTGTGCCTGTCACCCTCACAGCACGCCCGGTCTTACACCTGACACTTTTTCATGTATGTCACCTGCTTTCTCCTTTGGACATTTGATATTTGTTGGCCCTTCTCCAGGCCTTTATACTGTCTCCCCTGGTTTCACTCTCTGGCCATTTCCCATACAGATAACTTAGTGTCTTAGTTATTTCACTGGGGGTTGACAGTTCCACCCACGGTAAAACGTTGATACTTACTAAAAGTGGGTATAGAAGTAAGAGCTAGTGACTCTTCCCATCCTAAGGACTCTCTGCCTTCAATCTAGGCACACACCATTTTGTATCTAATCTCTCAGTTTGAAATTGAGTTACCAAACCGTGGTAAGAAACTGGGATTACAGTGAACTCTGATCAGTTTTAACTCTGAATGTGCAGAAAAATGGGTCTGTGTTTTGCTACATTATGCTGACATTGACATTTTCAGTATTGGCCTCAGGTTTTATTTTGATTGCTATAACCTCCTTTTAAGGATTTAGCATTTTACCACCTGGCTTTGTTTTTATTACATCTGTTATAGCAGAAAAATCTAGACCGTCCTCATGAACCAGAAAAAGTGCCAAGAGCACCGCATGACAGGCGGCGAGAATGGCAGAAGCTGGCCCAAGGTCCGGAGCTGGCTGAAGATGACGCCGATCTCCTCCACAAGCACATTGAAGTTGCTAACGGCCCAGCCTCTCATTTTGAGACAAGGTTTCTCTTACTTATCTATTTCCTGATGAATGGTAAACATTGGATTTACCTGCAGTACCTACACTTCTATACTTCCAGATCTTAAGCTTTTGAACCCTTGAGTTGCAAGGCTTTCTAACGATAAAAATAATTCCAACCCTGACCACCGAACCTGCTAAGTTCTAGCCTGCTCGGGCAGGTCATTTTCATATTTGGACTTTGTGTTGTCGTTTGTAGAAAAACAGTTTAAAGTGTACATTTTTGTTTTAGCTTTTATCCGAAGGCTGAAGTACTGCCTCGTGTCTGAGGTAGAGTGTATTAGAGTGCCATAAGAGCGTGTATCTGCAATATTTTTAATTTTAGTATTGGTTCTTGTCTCATAGGAAGCAGGAGTTAAGAAGAAGTTTGACTTTGTTTTTTCTCTGTCCCCCGACTTCCTTTCTTTTCCACATCCTTAAGTTCAGATAAGTCAGGGATTTCAGACAGAATTACTTTCTTTTACAGACATGCAGGTTAGATCCTGTTCCTTTCTCAGTGGCCAGGAGCCCTATCTAAGTAACATGCTACCATAACAGACAGGCTTTCAAGCCTCTGTGGAAAAGATAAACCTATGTATATGTGGCCATACTGATTTTATTGGAAAATAGCGTAATGTTTCCTTTGAAAACACATAGAAAGTCTTGGAGGCATAACTAAAATTTCGGGGCCTATTTTAAGAGCAAACATATATCTAAGAGATACTATTAAGCTGCTTAAACTGAAAAGCAGAAATTAAAAAAAAAAAAAAACCCGTGTAGTAAGCATTTCTGCTACGGTTAGACACAGGTGACGTCTGGCCCGTCTACTGTGTAGGTTCAGGAGCTTCTGACATGCGCTGTGCACGTCTGTTAAGCCAGCTGTGCTCCCAGAGTGTGCTGCCATCACAAACCCTCACGTGCTCACCTAGAGTCTTGTTTATCTAAATCTCATGTTACCCGGCTGTCTTCTGAGTTTTCTTGCCTCTCTCTGACTCTAGAAGCAGGGAGAGTTGGTTCTTATTACAAGACTTTTGGAAGCCATTAGTTTAAGACAACAGAATGTCCGAGTGGTGATAAGTTCCACTTCGCTCATCAGTCATTGGTTAATACAAGTCACACAGAAATAAACTACGGCACTGAAGAGATTGACTGTGGAGAAGTGTTTCTAACAGACACACTGGTGCTGTGTATTTCACACTGATGCTGTGTGTTTCACACTGATGCTGTGTGTTTCACACTGATACTGATACTGTGTGTTTCACACTGATACTGTGTGTTTCACACTGATACTGATACTGTGTGTTTCACACTCATACTGATACTGTGTATTTCTTTAAGGCCACAGACATATGTGGATCACATGGATGGATCGTACTCACTCTCTGCCTTGCCGTTCAGTCAGATGAGTGAACTCCTAACCAGAGCTGAGGAGAGGGTCTTAGTCAGACCCCATGAACCACCTCCACCTCCACCAATGCATGGAGCAGGAGATGCAAAACCCACTCCCACCTGTATCAGGTATGTGGGGACAGCCTCATGACGCTTTGTCTCGGGGATCAGCCACCTTTTCCTTTCAGTAATAAACACTTTAGGCTTTCTGGATAAACACTTTATCACAAGTCTGCCATCTTTGTGTGGGAGCTGCCCAAGACCATCCATAAATGACAAACCTGGGAGCCAGTCGCCTTTAGACATGACATGTGGTCACTTTCCTGTCGTTAGAGCTGGCATGGTCTCCTGGGGACGTTTAGCTAATTGCTTTCAGGATCAGTGTTTTCGTGTGTGATTACAGCCTTGTTAACTGGCATGATTGTATATAGTTATTAACTAGCATGACTGTATATAGTTATCAAGGAAAGATGAAGTCTTACAGTATGACGGTGAAAGATGTCAGTCTGATATTAAACATATCGTAGCGACCTCAGGATGGTAGGAAGTCGCTCGTGGCAGTATTTCAGTAAGGCTGTTTTAAATTTTATGCGATCAGTTGTCCAACTTAGAAAAAGAGGTTTCCTGATAGAGAAATAAATACAGACCAGCTTTCCCATTTAAAACAGGATAAGCCACCAAAGCCTCTATCACTGGCTTATTTGGTCTGTCAGCCCTAGGAAGAAAGAGGTGTGAGTTTCCTTTGTGGTTTTTAATGAGCTGGCATTGGCTTCACTGAAATGACATAATGATGTGTAACAGCCTCGGTACAAAACGCTACCATCACATTAGCCAAACACTGCTGTAAGTCAGTGCAGTCGGTGTGTGTGCATGGGGGGGTGGGGGTGTCACAGCATAGAACTGAACACTATTTACTGAGGTAAGCAGGGAACTCCCGAGGAGACGTGAAATTACAACGTCGAGGCTGTTGGGAAAGTTTATTATAAACCAAAGCGTCAGGTGTGAATTCGTGCACTTCTACTTCTTCTTTGGAATAATGTTAAATAGTTGAAGGCCTCCATAGGAGCCTGTTAGTGGGTTTATTACTGTGGTGCAGCTACAGTGGTTTACTGCTTCTGCAGTCTCCTCCTTCCTCAGCTTGCCGGTCACTTACGTCTAGGGTGTCTGTCGTTTCAGCTCTGCTGCGGGTTTGATAGAGAATCGTCCCCAGTCCCCAGCTGCAGGCAGAACACCCGTGTTTGTGAGCCCCACGCCCCCACCTCCTCCACCACCTCTCCCGTCTGCCCTGTCCACCTCCTCACTGAGAGCTTCCATGACCTCAACTCCTCCCCCTCCCGTGCCTCCCCCGCCTCCTCCTCCAGCCACTGCCTTGCAGGCCCCAGCAGTGCCCCCGCCTCCAGCCCCTCTTCAGATCGCCCCTGGTGTTCTTCACCCAGCTCCTCCTCCAATCGCTCCTCCTCTAGTACAGCCCTCTCCCCCGGTAGCCAGAGCCGCCCCAGTGTGTGAGACTGTACCGGTTCATCCACTCCCACAAGGTGAAGTGCAGGGGCTGCCTCCGCCCCCGCCCCCGCCGCCTCTGCCTCCTCCAGGCATTCGGCCATCATCACCTGTCACGGTCGCAGCTCTTGCGCATCCTCCCTCTGGGCTCCACCCAACTCCATCTCCTGCCCCTGGTCCCCATGCTCCATTAATGCCTCCGTCCCCACCTTCACAAGTCCTGCCTGCCTCTGAGCCAAAGCGCCATCCTTCCACCCTACCCGTGATCAGTGACGCGAGGAGTGTGCTGCTGGAGGCCATACGGAAAGGTAATCTCAGCTCGCGCGGCAGCGCGCCAGGGAGAGCGCATGCGCAGTTAGTGGAGCGCTGGAGACCGTAAAGTGGTCCACACCTATAAGCTTTTAGGTGGTCGTGTGTTCGTACATATGGTAGTTAGGAAGCAGGCTAGCTAAGTAGAACTTAGATTTTAAATGACTTTCAGGAAAAACAACACATTTAAATAGGAGGGTTTCTTCAAACGAATGAGAAGCTGACAGCATGTGGCTCAGTAGTTAGGAGTGCTTGCCTAGCATGTGCAGAGCCCTGGGCTGGATCCCGAGTGCTACATAAGCCCGAAGGCTTGTAATCCCAGCCCTGGGGAAGTAGAGACAGCGGGGGAATCAGATGTTCCTAGGTGATTCTTGGCTACGCTTAGTCCCGTACCAGGCTAGGCTACAGTGAGACTGTCTAAAAAGAAATTTACAGCGTTGGGCTTCTATGATACAGGGAATTTAATAGAAATTCTCTCTAGTACTTATATTAACCTCCTTAAAATGGCATTCCCAGTGTAGAACTAGTATTTGGGTATTGACACTCGTTTTGCCAGATACTTCTAAAGGATTAAGGTTGGTTCTTCTCTTAGAAACCAGAAAGGCCATGTTGATTTATTTCTTAACATTTTCCTAAGCAGGAGTCCAGAATTAATGGTGCCTTTCCTTCAGGCTCAGGGGACATTAAGGCCACAGATTCCTCAGTGTTTATTTGCCCACAGAGGTGATAGACGGGTGTCGTCTGGTTACCCTCTTAGGGGGAGGTAGAATAGAGCACGGTGGACAAACAGATACTTGTAGGACCAGCTCGGTGGGGCGGGGTCAGTATCCAATTCACAGGTAGATGATCATGTAACCAAAGGCCTAGCAACTCAAATATGATTCCTGTACGTTCGTTCTCAGTGGGGGTTGCTTTTTATCTTATCAGCGGTCCTCAGACCTTTTGGGTTTAATCCAGAAGGACCGCGTCTAGCTTTGCGATCTGACTTAAAGCGATTGATCTGGCTTTGCTCCGTCAGGCATTCAGCTTCGCAAAGTGGAAGAGCAGCGTGAACAGGAAGCGAAGCATGAGCGGATTGAAAACGACGTGGCCACCATCCTGTCGCGCCGCATCGCTGTGGAGTACAGCGACTCGGAAGACGACTCGGAGTTCGATGAAGTAGACTGGCTGGAGTGAGAGGGCCGAGTCGCTGTGGACGACTCGGAGTTCGATGAAGTAGACTGGCTTGAGTGAGGGCCGTGTCGCTCCGTGTTGCAAGGCTGAATGCACATGTCCTCCGTGGCGCTTGATCTTTGAAAATGTTCGGTCATTCTAGTGTTTTGCTTCCTATTCCCCATGATGAATAACCCTTCTCCTCCATAATTTTTGATTTCTATGAAAAGTATTAGCATATATTTCAAACTAAATATTTCACAGTGGCTTATCTTCATCCCCCCCCACCCCGGAAAATATAATTTGGCCCAATAAACTACTAAGTATTAAGCATGGACAGCGGTTATTAGAGTAGCAGATTCAGTTTTTGATAGACCTTAATTGTGCACTTTGTGATATTTTTTTCTTTTACATTTGAAGAACACAACCGAGAATGGAATCTTGAAGGCAGCTCTGTCCGTGGTTGAGCCTTATTCCGTTTCTTGATGGTCTCAATGAAGACACACTGCCTCGATTACACGAACGCACTCAGAAAGAACATGTAGCTTGTAGTGTTGGATTCTCTTAAAGGAGTGGTTAGTTTTCGTTACCATTTTATTGTTTTTAAATACTTGCCTTATTTGAACGTTTAGCAGAACCCCTCCCCACTTATCTATTGTGTGGTACAGTTTTGCTTGCCTATAGAAGTTTAAATTTTTCCATGTGAGATACTCAGAATAAGCATACGTGTAACTTACATAATGTGAGAATTACAATCTGATGTAATAAACGGTTCATTTTAAAGGCTCTCGGGTGTCGCCCTCTGAATGAATCCGCAAGCAATCGTGTGAGAGATTTCAGGGAACAACTCCAGCTCCATCAATTCCTCAGTTTTAAAGTACAAGTGGCCTCTTACGTAAGGGAACGTTTATGCCATGATTTCTGGAGCTGCACACTTCGGTGTCTCTGTCCCTCGTGGTCTTAACATTCCAGGTTGCCGTTCCCTTCCACCTGCCGTGTTGTCAGTGTGACAGCACTCCTGCCGCCTGTGTGATGGCGAGTGGTTGGTGTTGCATCGGTGCAAGGTGACAGGAGGCACCGTTAATGTCGGCTTACTTGTGTTAAAGGTGCTGAGGAGCCAGCTGTGACTTGCTGGCCCGCAGTGCTGGCAAGGCTGTCAGGATGAGCGTATGAGGTCAGTGTGCGTGCGTGGTAAGGTCTGCTCTCAGTAGAACGACACAAAAGCTAAACTAAATGGAGCCTGGCTAGGTGGTCTGTCTGTTGGTTGGTTGGCTGGCTGGCTGGCTGGCTGGTTGATTGGTTGGTTGGTTGGCTGGCTGGCTGGCTGGCTTACTGGCTTACTGGTGGTTAGGTGACTAGCTGGCTGGCTGGCTGGCTAGTTGATTGGTTGGTTGGTTGGCTGGCTGGCTGGCTGGCTTACTGGCTTACTGGTGGTTCGGTGACTAGCTTGCTGGCTGGTTGGTTGGCTGGCTGACTGGCTGACTGGTTGATTGGCTGGCTGGCTGACTGGTTGATTGGTTGGTTGACTGGCTGGCTGGCTGGCTTACTGGCTTACTGGTGGTTTGGTGACTAGCTGGCTGGCTGGTTGGTTGGCTGGCTGACTGGCTGACTGGTTGATTGGTTGGTTGGCTGGCTGACTGGTTGATTGGCTGCTTACTGGTGGTTCAGTGACTAGCTGTCTGGCTGGTTGGTTTTGCTTTGTGTTTTCGAGTGACCTCACTCTCAGCCCTGTCTATACCCACATCTTGCACTTCAGTTGCCAGTTCTCACCATCGAGATTTGTGCTGTGTTCCTGCACCCATGTAACTAGGAGCCTCTAAGATATGCTTTGACCTGGGACATGTGACTGAAGTGAAGTTGTTACCAGTTCTACGTGGAGGCCTTCTCCTGGATGTCCCTCCCCTTCTCCGTTTCCCATCTCCATGCTGTCGTACAGAGCAGAATCCTCGTAGAGAATGGCACCAAGAAGAGACCGTGTTAAAGCAGCCAAGCCCAGTGCACCTGCCTCCTGGCATACGGTAAACAGGTAAGCAAACCTGACCCGGACACATGAGCTCATGAACGAAAACGTGAGTGCTTACTGGCTTGCATCTAAGCTTGAGGTGAGTTCTTTCATGAAACATTGTTGGGGAAATAGGTTGATTTATAAGGACACTGCTAACATAATAATATGGGAGGTATTCAAGCAAATAACCTGTGATCTTTGAAAAGTAGAAATGATGAACGAAGTTGAACTATGCCAATTCAATTTGTGTATAAAAAATTCCTAATGGCGTAACAAAAGCTTTGATTCACTCTTTTAGGTGGCTTAGTTTAGAGCAGTGTTTTTCAACCTTCCTAATGCTGTGACCCTTGACTACAGTTCCTCATGTCCTGGTGACCCCCGGCCATAAAGTTATTTTCATTGCTACTTCACGAATTTTGTAACTTACAAATCGTAATGTAAAGACCTGATTCGCAACCCCGTGAAAGGGTATTTGACCCACAGGTTGAGAACCACAGGTTTCGAACAAGAGTTTAAATAACCACTCCAGGTTCCTTTCCAGCCTTAGGAAAATATAGTATCAGATTTAACTTAAAATATGACAGTTTGAAGTCTGTCTTCTTAAGTGTACTTATAATTAAAAAGTTGTAACTTGCATTTTTTTTAAGAAATATTTGTATGTGTCTATACCTGTGATGTGCATGTGCGGGGTGGGGCACACATGTCATGTACACATGTAGAGGCCAGAAGGCAGCTGTGTCAGTCCTCACCTTCTACCTTGTTTAGAGAATGCACTCGCACTGCTGGCCACTGCGTGCACCAAGCTCACTGGCCTGCAAGCTTCCAGAGTTCCTCTGTCTCCAGCTCCCATCCGAACACAGGAGCGCTAAGATCACAGATGTGTACCAGTGCACCGAGGTTTACTCTTGGTACCCAAACTCTGGTCCTTCGACGTATGTGGCAGGCACGTTGCCCACTGAGGCCTCTCTCCAGTCCCTAGTGTGTATACTTTTTAAATAAAGATTAACTAACCAAGTAACCAACACCTAATGGTGTGGGGTTTGAGCAGTTAAGGGAAATCCAAAGGGAAACTGGTAAAGATTTTCTAGTAATAAGTAGATGTCTTTTCACTAAAGCCCAGGGTGCTTATTATCATAGCTTATAGAGACTTTTGTTTTTGAGAATGTTTCTGGAAGATAGAAGCATTGACTGAAGAAGCCAGATTTCCAAGGGAGAATCAAAACAACCTTTTAGTGTAGGGTATTCGGCTTACCTTGCTGAGAGAGGGTTTTGTTTTATGTTATTAACAAATTATCTGGGGTCAGTTTACTTTCCAAAAGAATGAAAGCTACTGGGTAACGCCCACCTTCTTGTGGCTGAACTCCCTCCATCTACAACAGAAGAATCAGGATGAGTGTGGGCCACCAAACAGGCTTTACTTAGTTACTTAGCCTGTTTCTGTTAGTTACTTAGTTAGCCTGTTTCTGTTAGTTAGTTAGTTAGTTAGTTAGCCTGTTTCTGTTGTTAGTTAGTTAGCTAGCCTGTTTCTGTTAGTTACTTAGTTAGCCTGTTTCTGTTAGTTGTTAGCCTGTTTCTATTAGTTAGTTATTAGTTACTTAGCCTGTTTCTGTTAGTTAGTTAGTTAGTTAGCCTGTTTCTGTTGTTAGTTAGTTAGCTAGCCTGTTTCTGTTAGTTACTTAGTTAGCCTGTTTCTGTTAGTTGTTAGCCTGTTTCTATTAGTTAGTTATTAGTTACTTAGCCTGTTTCTGTTAGTTAGTTGTTAGTTAGCCTGTTTCTGTTAGTTGTTAGTTACTTAGTTAGCCTGTTTCTGTTAGTTACTTAGTTAGCCTGTTTCTGTTAGTTGTTAGTTAGCCTGTTTCTATTAGTTATTAGTTACTTAGTTAGCTTGTTTCTGTTAGTTAGTTGTTAGTTATTTAGTTAGCCTGTTTCTGTTAGCCTGTTTCTGTTTGTTAGTTAGTTAGTTAGCCTGTTTCTGTTAGTTAGTTAGCCTGTTTCTGTTAGTTAGTTGTTAGTTAGCCTGTTTCTGTTAGATAGTTGTTAGTTAGCCTATTTCTGTTAGTTAGCTAGCCTGTGTTTACCTACTTCAAACCTTCATCTCCCCTTCTGCATTTATGGCCTCCTTTTTCCCAGCAGTGGTGAGTCAAGGTGGCAAGAAGTATTTGCAGCAGAGGTGTCAGGATGCAGTGCCGCCTTTGCCTACAGAGAGAGAGGGTGCTCCTCCTGAAGAAGCCAGATTTCCAAGGGAGAATCAAAACAACCTTTTAGTGTAGGGTATTCGGCTTACAAGGCATGTTATGCGCTCACCGTGGGTCCCCATAGCTTATAGGAATGCGAGCGGGTGAGATGAATCCAAAAGACAAAATTGTGTTAGTTTGTGTTGTGCTGTATAAATTATGACGTGCCTGCCGTGATCTGACCTTAGAAAGCCCTGCCCTCTCTTACACATCCATCCATTGCATATCATAGGGCCTTGAAGCCTCTCTGGTCATCACACCGGAACTAGGTTCCTCTTTTAATTTCCTGAATCAGATACCCATCCTCCTGTGTGCTGCAGTTCTGACCTGTTCGAGCTTGCCACATAGATTTCTCACAGGACAGCCAGGCATTAATAAGCAACTCCCATATGATTCTAATGAAGTTTCAGAAACGGGCCCCTTTTCGTTCTGTCATCAGAGACTCTTAAAGCACTCCTTCCTGTTAAAACGTCTCTGTCTTAAGCTCAGTAACAGTTGATGGGAGACAAATCTCGGTGTGATCGTTGGGGTGTGGGGGGTGTGTGTGCTGGTGCCTGTTCGTGTCCGTGTGTGTTCCAGTAAATAAAATGTATAGGAATGGCTTCTGACTGAAAACTGGCAATCATTAATATTTCTAGTAGTTTTCTTTAGGGTAGAAAGCAAACTTGATTGTGTTTTATCGGGAGTTCTCATGAGTTAATTTCAAAGGAGAACTTTTAACTCTACCCTCAGTAACCATGGCGCTGTTGGTTATATTTTCACTTTCACTCCACTACATTTTACCTTTTTTAAGACTGTGTTATGTCTATGGGTGTCTTACCTGCAGTTCTGTACGTGCACCACTTGTATGCACGATGTCCACAGAGGCCAAAAGAGCTTGTTGGATCCCGTGGAGCTGGAGTGACAGACAGTTGTGAGCTGCTGTGTGTGTGCTGGGAACTGAACCTGGATCTTCTGCAGGAAGCTTCACGCATCATCTGTAACTAAAACTACTAAGCTGTGTTTCCAACCCTGCTACCCTTTCCTCGTCTTATCAGCTGTTTTTAAAAAACAACAAAATAACAAAAAACCCTCCCTAAAGTGAAGTATAAAGTAAATTATTTCAAGCCTTAAATGGTTAAAGAAATTCCTTTTTGAGTCCATTATCTGTCAAATTCACTTAATAAGAACTGCATATAAGCCAGTAAAAAAGATACTCATTGTGCAAGTCAGGACTTAGAGATAGCGTTTCTGTAATGAAATGTCAAATTAGGGGATTTCTAAGCTGGGTATAAATAATTGTGGTTAATTAAAGGCAGCCTGTTGAAGCCAAGCAGAATGTATAGGCCCTTGTAGTACATATAATACACCCCCCACTTATTCATTGCTGGATGAAGAATACGTTTATTTATGTCCTCCATGGCCGGACTGTAGAAAGCGCCAGTAATCTCTGTTGCTTTTCAAGCCTGACAGGCAGGCTCTGAGTGAAGGATGAATACAGCCTTGAATGAGAATTTGAGACACTTTTTTTTTTTTAAGGCTCGTTATCAATACCTTTTCTCATTATTGTAAGGCCAGCTGCTCTGGCTTTTTTTCCTATAAGGGGAGAAAACACAGACAGTTGAGCATGTATTGAAGTCGTCCCCCCACCCCCCCACCCAGGGTATGTCCTCTCTCCTGTAAACTGGAATGATTTTGAATTTTTTTTACTGTGTGTGCACGTATATCCTTGTGGGATACTGTGTGTGCTATACTCAAAGAGTTTTTGATGATTTTCTTGTTTATCTGTCCTGCCTCTAGGCTGACTGCTTCTTTGAAAATGTAACACAGATATCTTCATGGCTAATAAAATTCCCCATCTACCTCTCTGACCTGAAACAACAAAAAACACACAAGAGTTATTTAATCTCAGTATGTTTTCTATTTGAACATCTTCTGGTATTCTTTAGTGTACATTTTA
This sequence comes from Rattus rattus, assembly GCF_011064425.1. Lineage (NCBI taxonomy): Eukaryota > Metazoa > Chordata > Mammalia > Rodentia > Muridae > Rattus > Rattus rattus. The sequence continues at coordinate 40,687,271 of NC_046171.1, forward strand.
TTTGTAACCGTGAAGGCCATGAAGTGTATTTCTAACTTTAATGAAAATTCATAGGAAACACTTGGACCATTCTGAAAGGGCACATCTGTTAGAGACGATGTGTCTTTATTTTCTGTACTTACTTTTATTCTATTTCTATGTATTGAGTAACGCTTTTTTTTGTAATGCCTTCAAGACTGAAACGGTGCTGGGTGTTGGGGCCCTGGCAGTGAATAGACGGTACCCTCCTTTCTGAGTACACACAGCAGAATGAACATTATGTTGGGGAAGTTTGCCATACAGAGACTGCCTCGGCTTCTTTTCAACCGCAGTGACAAAACACTGTGACCGGGACCACTTAGAGACAAAAGAGTTTATTGGGGGCTCCAGTCTCGAGGTGAGACCATGACCATCGTGGCAGTCAGCATGAAAGCAGTAAGGCGGGCGTGGGGCTGTAGTTGGAGCTAAAGTTTACATCCGGATAGACAAGCACGACAGACGGACAGATGGATGGACAGACAGACAGGAAATGCTGTGGGCTTTTGAAACTTCAGAGCTCATGCCTAGAGATATATTTCCTCCAACAAAAAGCCACACCTCATCTTCCCACACCGTTCCATCAAGGGGAACTTGAGTATCCAAATTTATGAGCCCATGAGCAATGTTCTCATTCAAACTGCCACATTCTGCTCCCTGGCCCCTTCCAGGCTCATGGCCATAAAATGCAAAATGCACTCAGTCCAGCTTCAAAGTCCCCGTAGTCTTTCACTGTATCGATATAGTTTTTAAAAGCAAAAACAAACAAAAAACCCAAAGTCTCTTCTGAGTCTTGAGGCAGCCTCTTAATTGTGACCCCCTGTAAAATGGAAAAGCAGATCACCTGCTCCCAGTACAGTGGCTCTCACTACACATGGTCATTCCAAAGGGAAAGAATGGAACATAGGAGGGAAATGCTCGGCCGAAGCAAGACCAGGACCCAGCCGGGCAAACTCCAGATGCTCTGATGTCAGAGGGTTCCACTCTTCCAGGTTTGCTGTCTGCCCCCCCCTCTCTCTCTCTCTCTCTCTCTCTCTCTCTCTCTCTCTCTCTCTCTCTCTCTCTCTCGGGCTGCATCCACTCCCTGACTGTAGCTCCTGTTGGCAGGCGTCCCACCGTGACTCAGGCATCACCAGCGTTCTGAGGCTCCAAGGCCGCCCAGGCTTCACTCTCAAAGCTTTAGCAGTGGCTTCTCAGAGGCTCCCCTGCCACCGGCCTGGCTTCAGAGGCTTTCCTTAATGGAGGGGGGTTTCACCGCTCCCCTTCTCCTGTACCCGTTGTGAGTCTAAAGTCAGAACCGTGTGACAGATGGTGCCAGTTCAGCTGCTGGCTAGGGGTGGAAACTGCCCCCGTTCCTCGCATTACATTTGCATAAACTTTGGTGCATAAAGCGTTCGAAACATGTGCATGTATGTAGCGTTGGAAACCTAACTGGATGGGATCTTGCACTGAAGGCACCACTCCCTGTGTTCCATCCCCCTTCCTTCTCTCAGCACAAGCCTCAGCTTAGCATTGACGCTCCTGGTCTTCTTTTTCTCCTCAAGCTGTGTTTCTCTGTGCCCTGCTTGATCTTTCTCACCTGCCTGAGGATCGTCAGTAATAACGAAATGACAGGATCGATATTAAGCTATGTTGAAATCTTTTCTGCCAACAAGATTAGTTTACATCTCTTGAGTTTAGCCTCAGGCAGATTCTTAGGCAAAGGCAAAAAGCAGCCATATTCTTTGCCAAAATATCTCGAGAACGCTCTCTGTCCCAGTTCCTATTGTTCCCCCTGACATCTCTTGAGCTTGGGCCTCTATCGTCCATGCCTTCCAATTCCCTGCTAGAATGATGCTTTAAGCCCTGCTCACATACAGCATGCAACCGTTTTCCTACAACAGAGTCTCCCAGGTTTTTTTTTTTTTTTTTCAAAAAAACATGTCAGGCCAGTCACAGCAACAGCCCGCTCCCCGGTACCAACTTCTGTCTTAGTCACTTTTTTATTTCGGTAACTAAGTATCATGAGGAAGGCAACTGACTTAGGCTTTCTAGTGCTGCGATGAATAGACTGGACTGGGTTATTGGAGGGGAAAGAGTCCAAGATGTCTGCTAGGGTACAGGCTATAAGAGACGATTGAGGGAGGAGCAGGCTTGGAGAGATGGGGTGGAGTTTCAGGTAGATTGGGGTGTGGCTGGAGGGAGGAGGATTCACGAAGAGTGAACGAGTAGAAACCTTGTAGAAATTATCAGTAAGCAATTACTGAGGTGGTGGCCATGAGCTTACCATGTGTCTAGTATGCAGTCCGGGTAGGAGTCGGTTGGTCTGCTTTCCAGCAGCCTGACCTGATCCGTGGTTAAATTTCAACATTGATGCTCTCGCACACAGCTGGTTTGATCTCCTTTTCTCACGAAGAACACTCACAGGCCCTTCTGAATTGTCAGCTCGTGCCAGGAAATCAACCTTCCATCGAAAGATGTCACAGCACCTCCCTGGGTTTGGCATCACCACAACTCCACTCACACCCTCTCTTCCCGTCTCACCTGCAGTTTCCCTCATTTCCAGAGTAACAACCATGGCTGCCCTTTCTTCCGTGGACATCTTTCCAATCTAGAAATCCCTGTCTAAGCGTCCTGTCAGCGTCCTGTCAGAGATGATTCTGCTAGGATGATGATGTAGCTCGGAAGAAAGAAGGAGCAAAGGGCAGCCCTTTGGGATTTGACTTTCAACCTCTTTCACGTCTGAGTTACCTTGTCTGCCCAATTCACTCTGTCAGCAGGGATCTATTTTCCCTTGAAGACATACTCCTTTGCTCAGATAATAACTATGTGTGGTCCTATTCATTTTACCTCTTAGAGCATGTTGAGATGAGATCAACATTTTAATTATTGGATTGGTTGATTTTTTCCACAGTTCTTTGGCAATAAACTTTCTACCCTAGCAAGGCTTTTCAGAAACATCAGGTGAACAGAACATGTGAACTGCTTAGCAGTACTTAGAAAACTGCTCAGAGCAAAGGGCCAGTAGCAAGCCTTCCTTCTGATGTCCAAGGCTGTCTCTCCCTTCTGATGTCCAAGGCTGTCTCTCCCTTCTGATGTCCAAGGCTGGGCTCTCCCTTCTGATGTCCAAGGCTGTCTCTTCCTCCTGATGTCCAAGGCTGTCTCTTCCTCCTGATGTCCAAGGCTGGGCTCTCCCTTCTGATGTCCAAGGCTGGCCTCTCCCTTCTGATGTCCAAGGCTGTCTCTCCCTTCTGATGTCCAAGGCTGGGCTCTCCCTTCTGATGTCCAAGGCTGTCTCTCCCTTCTGATGTCCAAGGCTGGCCTCTCCCTTCTGATGTCCAAGGCCGTCTCTCCTCCCTTCTGATTTCCAAGGCCGCCTCTCCCTCCTGATGTCCAAGGCTGTCTCTCCCTTCTGATGTCCAAGGCTGTCTCTCCCTTCTGATGTCCAAGGCCGTCTCTCCCTTCTGATGTCCAAGGCTGTCTCTCCCTTCTGATGTCCAAGGCTGTCTCTCCCTTCTGATGTCCAAGGCTGTCTCTCCCTTCTGATGTCCAAAGGCTGTCTCTCCCTTCTGATGTCCAAGGCTGTCTCTCCCTTCTGATGTCCAAGGCTGTCTCTCCCTTCTGATGTCCAAGGCTGTCTCTCCCTTCTGATGTCCAAGGCTGTCTCTCCCTTCTGATGTCCAAGGCTGTCTCTCCCTTCTGATGTCCAAGGCTGGGCTCTCCCTTCTGATGTCCAAGGCTGGCCTCTCCCTTCTGATGTCCAAGGCTATCTTTCCCTTCTGTTTGGTGCTTGGCTGTTTTTATTATAAGAAATACTTGTAGGAAACTACATACATCTTCAGCTCAGTATCTGTCAGTGATACCCCCGTCCCCACCTTAGGTCACAAGTCAGAATATTGCCATTACTCTAAAGTCCTCTCAAGACCCCTCCTAACCACCACTTTGTCCCAAACTCCAGCCTCAGATTATGAGATGACATTTAGCTGTAAAAGAAGAAATCAGCAGCCTCCAGGAAGCAACCTAGGGCAGCCATTCTGACCTTAGCCTGAGAAACTCGTAAACAACACACCGTGATGAGGTAAACTTCATCGAGATTAGAAACTCTTCCCCAATGAGAAAATCTAATCTCGAAAATACTGCTGTCTAAATTTTGGGGTACGCATAAATAACTGGGCTTTGCATTTATTTACACGTTTGTTTCACATAGATATGCCGTGTGTGTGACGTCTTAAAACTGTGGGATGTAACGTGTTTTCATGTCTGTGCTTGGCTTTATGGTAGTTGATGATATAAATGCCACAATTGATCCGTGCTACTGTTGGGAACTACAGATACAAGGAAGGACGTCACAGGACACTTACCCTTTCCCAGAACAGCTGACGGTCTGAATTCACTTCAGAGACTTTTGTATTTTACGTGGAGATTATGATCTGTCTGGGATTGACTGCTGTAGTGCTGAAAGCGTAGATACAGGAATCCCTCCATACTTACAGCCCACACCCTCAGCTGCGCCAGTTTTCATTGCAGACTTATAAAGGATCGATAACCAGAATGCAAGCCCAATTCCCTTGTTTTTCTGGGAGGCGGTGCTTACTAATCTTGGTGCTTTGCTTTTCTCTATAAATCTAGTTGAGCGGGTGGATAGCAGACCAAGGCATTCAGAAGCTGTATAGCCAGACCATTGCATCCTGTTTCTGCCGCTGCCATGTGCCATCTGTGCTTTGGCCTCTGGTAAAGCAGAAGCAGCTCAGTTCCGCATCTCTAAGAGCTGGGCGTGATGGCGCATGCGCACAGGAGGACTGCCTGGAGTTTGTGCCATGCCTGGTCGACAAGCAAGTACCAAGGCTATATAGCGAGACCACCTTAAAACACACGCATAGTCTCAAAGAGTCTGTGTCTCTAATGAGCAGATCTTCAGCCACCTGGGTGCAGTTACTGCGCTCCTTCGTTCTGGACGCTCTTTCCGTATCCTAGGGAGTACTTCCGGTGCATTTTTGCGGAAGAGAGGTAAGGGCCCACAGGTCTGCTTGCGTGCTTTGGCCTCATCATTGGTGGGAAAGCAGCCATATTTCCTTCTAAGGGTATAACCTGCAGGGCTTTCACAGCCGCCCTGGACCACACAGGGAGCATTCGTTCAGTCTCTCTCCGTTGAGATTTCGTCCTGATACGGAGTTGGATTTTGTCAGTCCTTTTTCCTTTCTCTATCAAGCCAATGGTGTACTTTTCTCTTAATATTTTAATAATATTAAATGTGCATGTCTAGAAGTAGATGCTTGATTACTATTCCTTTATATACGGTTGGAGTTAATTTGTTAGCATTTTATTAAGAGATTATAAGGATGCTGACCAAGAAAAATAAGTTTCCTTTCAAAAAATTTTTTTCAATTTTTTGTTGTTTCACACTGTCCTCTTAAACATGTCCTTGCCTGTTTTCTCAATTTGTGTAAGATTGGCACTGTATCCTTTTCTTAAGAGTTTGAACTTGTTCGGGTTAATAGATTCCCCCATCTCCCATGGGTCTTTTTGCTCTGAACAGACACCACGACCAACGTAAGTCTTATAAAGGACAACATTTAACTGGAGCTGGCTTACAGGTTCAGAGGTTCGGTCCATTATCGTCAAGGCAGGAGCATGGTAGCATCCAGGCAGGCATGGTGCAGGAGGAGCTGAGAGTTTTACACCATCCAAAGGAAGCCAGGAGCAAACTGAGCATCCTCAGGCAGCTAGGAGGAGGGTCTCCAAGCCCAGTGACACATTCATCCAACAAAGCCACACCTTCTAATAGTGCCACTCCCTGGGCCAAACACATGCAAACCATCACACATGGGATTTTATGTTTAAACAAAGTAACAGAAAGACTATTTATTTATTTATTTATTTATGGTTGTTTATTTAGATTTCAATGGAGTCACTTGCTCCTGAAGTGTTGAATCTACTGACATAAATCAATCCTAGGATTTACTTACTGTCCTCGAGTTGCAGACTCTGTTTAATATTATGCTTTCATCTCATTTATGGTCCTTGGAGTCCAAGGGCCTCTTTTATCTATGCCGTGGTGTCTTTACTCCGTTTGGATCATTCTCTGCCGGGTTTTCTTTCTTTCCCTCCAGAATGGCAGGTCCCTTCCTCCATGTGGGAAGTTCTCACTGTCTCCTCTCTTGCCCATCCCACTGTAGCTTCCATACCACGGCCTGTTCCCTGTTCTGTCTTAAGATGTTTTTCTGCCCACTTCAGAATTCAGTGACTCTTTGAGCCTGCAACCTCAGTTTCCTGTGGACATTTTTTAATGCTCCTTTTTATGTCATTGAACGTAGTAAACTGACTACGTTACAGCCTGTGGCTTATGATGTCCCTATGTGGGACCCATACTCAGTAAGGTTGAATTACTGCTGACTTCCTAAGGCCTTTCTTTTGGTTCTGTGACATTCCCATGGTTCAGTCCTTTTAGAGTCTTGGCCTAAAATAAGGAAGTTGATTGGCTTCTCCTTCAGGCTAGCCCCTGGCCTCCTAGCACCAGGAGGCTCAAACAAGTGCTTTGTCTCTCAACAGTTTCCTCTAGAACCATTAGAGTCATTTTTTCCTGGGCCAGTTTAAACATTAGTTATCAACCCTCCACCCCAAACCTTGACCTAATATTTCATCAGTATCCTACCTCCCATGTGACTTCAAGCACAGGCTTCTAATTTTGTGTCCACCTTTTCTAGTGGTTCGCACTAAGAGATTAGCAACCCCTAACCCGCCATACTCAGTAAGAAGCATACCACCGTCAAAAGACGATGGTCAGCTCAGTTAATCAAAATCAAAACTAACATAGAGTCCATTTTTGTTACTTATAAAGGCAAAAACGATTGGTCATCTTTTTCTGCCTCGAGTGTTGAGTAACCAAAAATGCAGCTTTCACATTTTAACTGGGTTTTTTTAAACTTGCAATTAAACTGTTTGCTGCACGCAGCTGCATTTTAAGTCCTGTCAAAACAACAGCAGCAACAACAAAGGAGACGTGGATAATCCAGGCTATTTTTAACTCGCAAAGGGGGTTGTTCAGAAGCATAGATACAGAGGTTTACGTGAGAGGGGGATAGCGTGTCCAGAAGTATTCTGAGGGCTGAGAAAAATGAAGTAATGGAATGTGTGGTCCTTTTGGTGGCTAGTTGATTGTCCAGGTCTTACAGGGTACCACTTGGAGTTGTACAACCTCGTCATCAGTTGATTCCTGGAGGCACTTGTCTGTTGGATACGTGTTTGAAGTTCAATGCTATTTTAACCTTGAATTACCATAGAGTCTTTGTTGGTCATAGATGCCCTCCTCACAGGTTTTCTGGTACCAGCTCTGTGAAGGGCAAATCATGTCTTTCTTACCCTTCTCCTCCTACTTCTTGGTCTACTGACTCTCTGTTAAAATATTGGCTTCCTGGAATCTTTTTATAAAACCATTCTGGATATGTCTCCCTTTCAGATTCCAAGAGGTTAAAACTATGCATTCTTCAGAGAATGCATTGCCATTACTGCCATCATCCCTGTCTGTCATTTTGGTGGCAGGCACTGTCCTGAACAGTTTATATGATTCCTTTCCGTTGATTTCGTTGATAATAGAAGAAGATGGGTCATGTATTGTTCTCATTTCCTGGACGAAGGAGCTCAGGCTTAGAGCTGCAACCTGGCCTGCGTCTCATCACTGTCCATGTGGTATCAGGACAAGATTTGCATTCAGCGCCACCCCCTCCACAACCTGTCTGCAGTCGTCGTCATTACTGGGAGCTGCTTTCACAGCTTTTGCCTTTTTAAGGAATACTTTAGTGGGCATCATTCCCTTTTGAAATAATACTAGTGTGTCGTTTGTCAGGATGTATTATAATTACTTGCTTTGAGTCCTCTTTCTGGTAGACTCTAAGAATGCGTGTGTGTGTGTGTGTGTGTGTGTGTGCGTGCGCGCGCGCGCATGTACACATGGCATGTACACATGTTGGTATATGTGTACAGTGTAAGTGCAGGCATCTGGCATTGGTGCCACTGTGCATGTGTGGAGGTCAGGGGACAACGTTAAGGTTCATCTTCGTCATTCACTTTAAGGCAGGGTCTCTTGTTTTGCTGCCGTGTAAGTGAGGTTACCTGGCCCACGTGCTTTGGAGGATTCTCCCGTCTTCACCTTTCCTTCCTGTGAGAGCCCTGGGACTACAGATGCACACGACCATGTCCAGTCTTCACATTTGCACAGTGAATCTTACCAGCTGAGCCATCTCCCCAGCCCAGTACCTTAAGAAATATCTCTTGCTAATGTATTCTCGGCCTTCAGTCTAGGTTGAAGTTATAGGAAACTGTCAGAAAATGGTTGCTAAAATAACTTTTTTTTTAATGCTCGAATTAGCGTTGTTACCAGAATTAGCTACTGTGAGATGCTAAAAATACAGAAGCAGAAAGATGTGGCTCATTACAGTGCGTGCAAACAAGAAGGTGTTGACAGTCCTTGTACTTGAATGTTGCTTTCCTGTTCATTTTTCCCATCATCCAATTAGTATCTACTAATACACTAGCCGGAAGAATGCCTGCAAACATAAAGAATACTGAGCTGAGTTGGGGATTTAGCTCAGTGGTAGAGCACTTGCCTAGCAAGCGCAAGGCCCTGGGTTCGGTCCCCAGCTCCGGGGGGATACCGAGCTGAAATAGCTCCTTACAAATGATAATCTTTACAAATGTGTTCACCATGAGATAACATCTTACGTTTTCTCATGGACTGTGTGTAGCGGTGCCTCTTTTGAAAGGTTGCTGGAGGGAACTTGGTGATGCTAAACAAAATCTTCTTTGCATCCTGTGTCTGTTGACCTCTCCTCAGTTTAGCCCTCCCTAACACTGACTGGCCTGTCTCCAGGCTTCAGTTTGCTTTCACTGTTAGTTACGGAGTGAGGAGGCATAGCCCGTCTGTTAGTGGTGCTTATCCAATCGCTGGTCTCTGGTCCCTTTGGGAAACTTTGCAACCCTTGTCAGCTCATCAAATAATTCATCTTTCCTCCGGGATCCCAGTTGTCCGTGTGCTCCAAAGTTTGATGCTCTCCTAGGTGTAGGTGACCGGCTCTGCCTGTCTGTTTCAGATGGGGATCACTTCTTCCACTCTGTCCCTGAAGTCCACTGCAGACTCTTTGTTTGGTTTTCGGCTGTAGCAAGTCTACATTTGGAAGTCTTCGCTCTTACTAGACTTAGCGCCCATAGAGTTGTTTATTTCATTCACTCTCTCTGCCGGAATTCCCTCTCTCTTCTTGCATTCTACGTATCTTTTCTACTGGATCCTTTAAAGGGTTGTTGCTCTTTAAATTTCCTTTACGATAGCTCCCACAGATAAAGGCAGTGCCTGGCGGTAATCTTTACAGATTTGTTGACCGTGAAATAATGTCTCTAGTTATCATTTCCAAGTTTTCCCCTATGCTTGTCTGTTAGCGTCCTTTGCCGTTTTCTTACAGAACGCTCCTCGTTCGCGTTTATATTGCAAACTGATATGAACCGTAAATGTAGCCTCCTGATCTGTAGCCTTTCCGCTCTGCGTTGGATGAGTTCTGTCATTAGATTCTAATCGTCAGATTTACTGTTATTTTCTTTTATGGCCTGTGCTTGGCATCCCTTCTACCCTGAGGTCGTAAAGATGCCTTCAAGCAGTGTCTCCGAGAAGCTTTAAAACTTAGCTTTGCATATCAATCTGTTAAGCCTTTAATCGTGTAGAATTTGGGTTTGTTCAGGGAACCTAGTAGTTTTCTTTATGAATAAAAGCTGTTTTATCTACACTGAATTAAAATGCCACCTCTCTCATAGGTCACATTCTCACATGTGACGTGCACTGGTGGGTAGGTGACTGCTATAGCAGCATAAAGTTTTGCTCATTATTGTCTTACCTTGTGGGTTATAACCTGTGATAGACAGTAGCATACACAAGCCCAATTAAAAAAAAATTCCTAAGAAAGGTATTCATGGTGTTTGTTAGATTGATCCTAAAGTTTGTTTGGACAAATAAAGAACTAAGAATAGTCAATATGGGGTGTGTGAGATTGTTGGGGTCGGGGGTGAAGTGCCTGCTATCAATTCTGAAAACCTAGGTTTAATTGTCAGGCCACACATGATGGGAGGAGAGAGCTGAGTCCTGCAGATTATCCTCTGATCTGTACAGATGTGCACTCATTCAGTGGATGGATGGATGGATGGATGGATGGATGGATGGATGGATGGATGGATGGATTGGTGGGTAGGTGGGTAGGTGGGTAGGTGGGTGGGTGGATGGATGGATGAATGGATGGATGGATGGATGGATGAATGGATGGGTGGGTGGGTGGGTGGGTGGGTGGGTGGATGGATGGATGGATGGGTGGATGGATGAGATGGATGGATGGATGGGTGGATGGATGGATAAGTAAATGGATGGAGAGAGAGAGAGAGAGAGAATAGAAAATAAAACATTTACATTCAAATGTATTGTGGCTTGGCTTTTTGATTCTCATATTCTAAAGGGAACTTTGTGCTTTTGAAAGCGTGAAGTTCCACAGGAACCGTCAGTAAACTTTCAAATGCAAAAGGAAAGTCAAGATGTGAATGGCCTCACCTCAGCACACGAAGGAAAGGGGGAAGCAACCCAGCCACCCAGAAGCTTGTGTCTCCACTGGAAAGGACACAAGAGAAAGAAAAAAAAAGGGGGGGGGGAAGACCTGTGAAGGAAGAAACAGCTCCAGGGGACAAAAACAGACAACAGAGTCAAGAAAGCCCGTTCCCCTGTTCCCGAGGGAGAGACCTGCTTTATCCTGCACCCTCTACTGTTGAAGATGAGATCTTGATGAGTTTCTGTTCCCTCGCCAAGCTTCTGTTCCTACCTGCTGCTTCCTGTGTGATCCGCCCACGATAGACACATGCCCGAGCTATTTCTGTTACATGATCCTGTCACTAGAGTCCTTTGCGACTTAAGGTCTTGACCACTGTTCATCCTGGCCACTTCACTGACATTCTTAGAGTGAGCAGCCTGAGGAAGGAAGACAGACGAAACCTCCAGCCTCAGCAAAGGCTTGCCTGATCTGCTTTAAGCAGCAGGTACCCTAAGCACCACTCTTCTGTCACAGCCTGCTGACGTGCACAGCCCACTGATATCTACATCTGTATCTGTCACCCACCCATGGGGAGCTAGAGGTCCAGGAACCATCACAAACATCTGACACTCTAGCCGCTGCCCTTTCCTTCCCGGGTATCTCTGGACTTCCTTCAGCTCCATGGAGTTCAGCTCAAGAATAGAATAAAATCCTGGACCTCGTTTAAACAGACTGCATCTAACCGTGGCCATCCCATTGATCAGGCTGTCTGAGATCTGCCCCGCACTGCATTCATCTGATGGGATTGACTCCCAGCCTCGCTGTAGAATTCCCTGTATTCTGGATACCGTGTGTGTCTTAGCAGGAGGCTTAGCTCTCAGAACCAAAGTTTAGACTCTTAAACGCAGGGGCACTTTCTACTCCGAATACACGGGCCGTATAAAATCTTTCCTCCTGTAATTAATGCAAGAGGACAACCAATACCAGAACTGAATTGTTGTGGTAAGATTAAAAGAGCGGCGGAACCGGTTCCCGCGTGTTCTCACTCGGCTCGGATCTGTGGGAGCTGCGCGCTCCAGCTGTTTCTCTGCCAGCCGCTTTCACGCACTGTCCCTTTGGTGGGTTAAAGTCAAAGTTCCTGAGACTTGTAATTTAGCAATTAGATTTACATGTTAAATACTCAATCCGCAGTACATCCCCAGAATAAATTCACTGCCAATTAATAGAGATAGAAACCGCCCACCTAGACAAGCTAAAATTGACCTGGACCACCTGGATGGGAATCATCGTCCTCCATTGTCTCCATCTTGATTCCGCTGCTTCCTAGGCTTTTCCCCGCCTACCGTTCCTTCTCATCCAATGATAGGCCACGCCTTATCCTGGACCCGCCTTGCTGCATAATGACATCATCCTCCATGTCCTAGGCCCCAGGAAGCTCCTGTGTACTTGGCTAAGGCATTAACTTCTGTGCCTTCGAGGCTCTGCCTTCCGCCCTCCATCAGTTCCGAACACTGGGCACTGACTTTGTTCCTTAATGTTCCTTGGGATTAATTCATGACTTACAGAAAAGTTGTCCAGATAGAAGAAAATCAAGCTGTCTCAAATATCCTAGTAGCTTTTTGCCTTACATCACTTACTGACTCGGAGCTTGTGTTATTGTTCATGTGCACTTTTAAATTATTTTTAATATGTTTGTATGTGTGTGTGTATATGTGTGTGTGTGTAGCACATGTGTGCATACATATCTGTTCAGGTGGTCATGTGTGTGTGCATGTATATGTATGTATGGTGTGTGCCTGTGTATGCATATCCTTGTGTATATGGTTGTGTGGTATGTATGTATGTATGTATGTATGTATGTATGTATGTATGCATGCATGTGGGGGATATGCCTGTGTGCATGCATCCCCTTGTGTATGTGGTTGTATAGGAATAAGTGTGGAGTGTGTGTGCTCATGCACAAGCACGTGCAGGTACATATTCGAGTGTACAGATCTGATGTGGATGTGTGTCTGTGTCTTCCTCTGTCGCTCTCCACCTTTATCAGAGCTCTGGCTGGTCAGCTTGCTCTGGAGATGCATTGTCTCCTGAACACTGGGATTACAAGCAGGCTGCCGTTCCCACACAGCATTTCCGTGGCTCTGGGAATCCAATCCACTGAGGATATGAACTCCTGTCTTCAAGCTCTGGCAGGCACCTTACCGGAGCGGCCATCTTGCCAGCCCCACACGTGCACTTCTTGTCAAACATTCAGGCATTGTTTTTAGGCACAGCTTGCACTGAGCTCCACCTTGTCCCAAATCCATTCTGTCATGAATAACATTAGCCTAGATGTGTGTGTGCTGAGAATGCCTATGAGGATTTAAGGCACTTGGTAGTTGAGAGTTTGAGTAAGGAAATGACATAGGAATAATGACATTTTATATCAAGACTCGATATGAATATAACACATGACTGTCTCCAAAGCACGGTTATTAGAGATGCAGTTTAAATTATACTATTTTGCTCCTACCCTGGCTTAGGATATAATAGTTTCCTAGCTTCTACTGTTATTTGGAACAAATTGTTTTAAAGGGACTTCACTGTTCACTGTTCTGTTGCTATGAAGAGACACCATGACCAAGACAACACTTATAAGGGGAAACACTTAATTGTGGGGCTTGTTTTCAGTTAAGAGGTTTAGTCTATTATCATAGCAAAGAGAATGGCAGTATGCAGGTAGACGTGTGCTGGGGTGGTAGCTGAGAGCTTTACATCCTGATCTACAGAGAGAGACAGACAGACAAACAGACGGACATTGGGCATTTTGCAACCTCAAAGCCCACCCCCAGTGATACCCTTCCTCCAACAAGGTCACACCTCCTCATCCTTCTAATCCTTTCAAACAGTCCCAGTCATTGGTAACCGAGCATTCAAGTAGATTAGCCTCTGGCTAATTAGAACTGCCACAGTAATGTATGTTTTCATTAGGAGCTTGATGACCGCCCATGTGGTCCTCCACTTGATGGCAACACCTGTAAATGTCAACAGTACAGATAGTACTCGCTGCCCCTAACAGTAATGAGATAGTATCTGCGTGTGAAAGCCACTTTTTAAAAAGTTGATAAAAGATTAACTTTCTAATTATCTGGGATTCTGGGGCACGGGGGTGGGAGGCTTGACAATATTCTAATGACGAGTGCTTAAGGCAGAAGATATTTTCCAAGTGTTTTATACTTGACCAAAGCACAATTTTGTTAGGGTCCAATCATAGTTTATAACAAGTGAAACCGAACAGAGATTGTAGCCCCCTTTGCTTGAACTGGTTTAGAGGCTTTGCGTCAGATGTACTTTAACTCCATGGTTAATTTTAAGAAAACAAAGGGAACTGGTTTTAATTAGGATGGCAGCTTCTTGGGGTGGGTCCTGAAGTGAGGTCAGGCTGTAGAGCCCACCTTCCACAGCTCCTTGCCTAAACTCCACATGTGAAATGGCAAGTAGTGTATGGTTCCATCATATCATAGGTTGCCTTAATAAGAGGTCAGAATTCCACTTTTACAGAAGAAGCTAGAAGGCTTTGTTTAGTTGCATAGGTAGTAAAATTCATAAACACCCACTCATCCCTACTTGTTCTAGGAAAGTTATGGCAGCCAATACAATTGGAGCTGCTTGCCAGCACTGAAAACAGTTTTTCAAATGTAATTACTAAAATTATGTTTTTACATAGAAACTGAGTTAAGTATTTATATTTGCATGATTGGGGTTATACCTGCTGTAACAATGAATGAAATTTTAAATATATGCTGTAAATTAATGCAGTGGCCGATTTTCCTTACCTTAGCTAGTTCCTCAATAATGACACAGAGAGACCAAAATTTATTTGCAACTTAAAAGCACAGTATCGAGGCATTATAATTCTATTCTAATCTAATCTGGCTACCTCCCATCCAAAATCTCCAAGATATTTGCATTTTTTTTAAATTGGTCTGTCTCTCTGGGCTTGAGGTGTGTTCTCCCTTGATGTCTCTCCAGACCCCTTCATCATGGCAAATCTCTCTTCCTCTCTTTTTCTCTCTCCTCCCATGGCTGGCAGAAATCCCGCCTTATTCTCTCTGTTGTCTAGTTATTGGCTTTTCTAGCTTTGATTGACAAGGCAGAGATGGTGAACACTGTTTACACAGACTCGAGATAGGAGATTCTTAACATGAGCACCACAATGCCAGGTCTGCATTGAAACCAGAGTGGGATAGAGCAATCAGCATTTGGATAAAATGAAGGAAATCTTTACATGGTGCACAAGAACGTTATGCCTACAACCTGTGAGATTTTTAAGAATTTTTTTCCTCGACCCCTAAAAAGAAATCATTGTGTTGTATAGATAAGCAACAGGTTTGCGGTCCTCCTCGGCAAGGGGTTTTCAATACTTTTTGGCAATGGGTTTGAGGTCCTCCTCCGCAAGGGGTTTGAGGTCCTCCTCCGGAAGAGGTTTGGGATCCTTCTCAAGGATTTCTTCCCCTTGAAAGAGAAGCTCAGGGGTTCTGTCCCTGCACTTCTCTCCCCAAGCCTCAGCCCTTGGCCATGGCCTCCTCTCCTACTCTGGTTACTCTTGGGTGTGAATGGCCAGCCCTTCTCCCTCCATACAGCGGAAGCTCCTCAGAGCTCAGACAGTTTCCTTGGGCCCTTC
Source organism: Rattus rattus (assembly GCF_011064425.1). NCBI lineage: Eukaryota > Metazoa > Chordata > Mammalia > Rodentia > Muridae > Rattus > Rattus rattus. The sequence continues at coordinate 40,702,481 of NC_046171.1, forward strand.
TGTCTTTCTTTCTTTCTTTCTTTCTTTTTCTTTTTTCTTTTTTTCGGAGCTGGGGACCGAACCCAGGGCCTTGCGCTTGCTAGGCAAGCGCTCTACCACTGAGCTAAATCCCCAACCCCCCCTTCTGTCTTTCTTGAGCCCCACCCTTTTCCCTACCTGTAACCCGTCATGAAGACCTTCACTCTTGTAGAAGGTAAATCTATGGTTCACATGAATGCCACTGCTGCCTCAGACCAGTTCCCAGCCCTGAGCTAGAACAAGTTCCTCCTTTCAGACAGAGTCTCCCTTTATCTTGGGGGTCGGGGGGAGATGAAGCTGGGATATTTTCCTGTCTGGACCCAAGTTTACCCCTTTGACATTGAAAATGTTCTAGCTTGATAGACCAGTCAATCTGGACTGCCTGCTGCTGTCTTCTGAACTCTGCTAAGAACAGGCTGTTCCCTCCTAGCCTGTGACCCCTAACTCCACATCTAATACACTTCCAGAGCCACCAGCCTCCTTCAACAGGTGTCAGCCTATCCTGCCTGTTCCATTCTAACAGATCCCTAGCCTCTCTGTGGCAATCCTGTCATTCTGGGTCCACATCTCAGTACCAGACATTCAGTCTCTGCCCTTGGAATATCTAAGTGCGCCATGGAGGGCATCCTGCACAGCTGAATTGGTTAGGTATATGTGAAAGCGTTAGGAGCCTGCTTCCGGGAAGACAAACTTTTCATATGTGCAATTTAGGAAACGCCATCCACAAGTAACCAGGCAGACCAATTATATCCGTACCCACACTGGAATTCCACCCTGGCAATGATGGTGGATCAACTGAAGCAGCACACATCATGGTTGAAACTCGCAAACCCCACATGAAGGAGCACAAAGCTGCAGGAAATAGCCTGTCATGTTTACAGTTTGAGAGCTACACAATAAAAAATGCCGTGTACTTTTTAGAGATATGAATACATATGTACACATATAAAACAGGTAGGAATAGATATGTGCGTTCACATATACATTTGTGATATATATATATATATATATATATATATTATATGTACATGCATGGAAAATCCAAGAACTGCTAGTAGTTAAAATGGGCAGATGTTGGGGCTCTGAGGGTTACGCAAATGCTCTCAGTTGAGCTATGTCCCTGGCTAGAGACCAGTTATGCTAAGAGTCATCGGCTAGGATTAAACTAGGGTAAAAAAGAAACACGTGTGTGTGTGTGTGTGTGTGTGTGTGTGTGTGTGTGTGTGTACATGTGCACGCATGTGTGTAACAAGATATATTTGTTGAGAGATGACATCATTGGAAGACAGACTGCAGGTCCTGCCTCCTGGTTTATCTCCTTATCGATCTTCCTCCTAGCTGCCTGAGTCGCTGTCCATGGTTCTGGAAGAATCTGCTGCCTGGTGGAACCCACGCAGTCCCAGCTCCTCTGAGCAGAGACGAGTGTTTCCCCACGCGTCAGCAGCAAACCTCACTTTATCTCCAATGGCTTCTTATTGTATGTACACTACTGGTGAGTTAATGTGCTAGTCACTAACAGCGTATCGTGTGCTACAGGATAAGAGATGTTCGCAGACAGGAGGGCTTACACAGAAAGAACGATAATCAAAAGGTGACCGGTCATTTTGAGAAGGTTTGAGCCCTTTCGACTCATAAAGATAACTTTATGGATCAGGGGGTCTTATTTGTATCATGGTCTTAATATTGAGAGCCTATAAATGGTCTCTGGACAAACAAAACTTAAGAGACACATGTTTGTCCCTCTCTGCGATGGGCCAGCTTAGCTCTCCTCACTCCTTGTTGTGTGTTCCCTGCCTCTGAAGAATCTTGTATCTTCTTTGCTAAACTCACAGTAGGAGAATGATCTTGAAGCTCTCGGCAGCCCACTGCTCAGTTGTCCATCGCCCAACAGTTCACTTCCCGGCATAAGACCTGGTTCTTCTAGAAGATGCAGAGAACACTGACATGGGGTATGGAAGCCTAGGCTGGCACAAGCTAATGCTTTGTGAGTTTCTTGGGAAGCTGATTTAGAGAAAAATGTTCATATTAAGCATTAATTTATTTCCTATGTTTTAATGTGAACTACCCGTCAGACATCTGAAATTTATCAATATAGCTTATTAGGGCTTGGTTCAGACCCTTTATTTCCAGGAAAGAGTTACAGTATTTCAAAGAAGATAGGCGATCTTCAGAGTTCTTTTGGAATACTATATTTTCAATACCTAAAAACACTGCTATGGAAGCGATTTTTTTTTTAAAGATCACAACTGTCTTATGATAACATGTGACTTTAGGCTAAGAGACAGGAGTACTAAATTCACTCTGTTCCTTTAATGAGATCTTGATGCCCACCATAAAAATAGAAGCTCTTCATAACAAGTAATTTTCCCATTGTATTTTAGAGAGGAAAAAAACCACCCGACTTAAATGCTGAAACACTGCAGATACGCTGTCTAAATGGCGATGCTTTCCAATAAATATCCTCAGCCTCCAGATTTAAATGCTGAAGATTACTGTCACTCTTCAACAGATCAACAAACATTAATTAACATTTATGCGATGGGAATTTCATTTAAAGAGAGAGCACTTGTTATGAATATTCAACAAATATTTGTATGGCTCCACCGTGCAATATAAAAACATCATGGCTTAAGAAAACAAAAACAAAATTTCATGTTCTCTCTGCTCAGCTGCTACCTACGTCTCCTTAGCTCCCAGTTTTCACCTAAGCCTTTGAGGTCACAGACCTACTGTGTGCTGAGAAGATATTTCAGATTTACATGTTACCTCCCCCTTTGGTATACACATTAAAAATATACCTCTTACTTTGGTATACACATTAAAAAAAAATGGTGGCCCGCGTGTACTTGTCCTCTGACATCTACGAGTGTGCCTAGCCCAAACGCAGACATTCATATGCACACCAAAATATTGAAAAATCAAATGAAATAAGGCTTATCCTGTAAAATGACCACATTGTAACAAACTAAAATTCATTGCAAAATGGTGGAAAATCTGAAGCGGTATGAAATGTTTTCCCTGTCGGATGAGAACACGAGATGTTCCTTCCTGTGCCTTGTGTCATCCCATTAATGTCCTCGCTTTATAGACATCATGGTTCACAATCACAGTGCTTCTTCTGGTTATGATTGCTACCCGGTGCAGAACTCAAGATGCACAGAGAAAGTAGGGAACAGTTCAGCAACATCCCACTGCATTAAACTGCCTCAGAGAGGCTAATTAAGTGACCTGTGGCTGGTTACCTATGTAGTAGTCGTATTTGGACACAAATACCCTTGCCGCAGTGGCCATGCTGCTTCAGGCAGGGAATGTTTCCAGTGCTGGGTGCCTGGACAGGGTAAAGTGGTGAGTGTTCTCTCTGGCCGGACCTCTGCTAAGCCCAGGCAGAGCAGAATTACTTCCCATTGGGTGGGCATGCCTTAGCCTTTGGCTCTGGTCTGAGGGCATATGGACACTGATGATAAATCAACTGACTCAGTTTCTTGCATCTTGCTGATGGGTGGAGAACTATTGCCTATTTGGAAGAACCATATGTCTCTATTAAAGCTTTGCATATGGCTGTGGAGTCTTTCTGCTTTCTTCCACAAGACAGCAAGCATTCCATAGACTTGGTAAGGCAAGGCCTCTTGTGGACCACAGCAAACCTCGCCAAAGCAGCCTGTCAGGAAACAAGGAAGAGAATTATTCATCTACTGATAGCTTTTAAAATAACTATGGATTTCTAGAAAGTCACTCATGAATCACACGGTTCCAGACTCCAGCAGCCTGCCAGTGTGCAGTAATCTATACCGAGGCAGGCCAGGCATTGGAACTAAGTGGTCAGGGCAGCAGAATTAACTCAGTAATGGGCAACCCCTGTGTGATTGGAGGACCGCTAGCTTGCCTGAACAAACCTTATCCAGGGGCCCATTAATTTCACTTTCCTGTGCACATGTTTTTCCTTTCTTTTAAAGGCTTCATTCCTTCCTGGGATTTCTTTCTCTGAGAGAAGGAGAAGCCTGTGTCTTTGTAAGCCTACACCTCATGCTGCTCACCGCTTTAGCAGGTGCCAGACAAGCGGCCATGTAGCAGAAGCTGAGGATGGAGTAGAGGCAGAGAAGGGTGAGACAAACTCCCTCAGAGATTTCTCTTCTATCTGGGTACCTCTTAAATTTTAGTACAGTATTCAGCCTACAAAAAGAAGAAAAAGGAGGAGGAAGAGGAAGGAAGATGAAGAGAAGAAAGGAGGAGGAGGTAGAGAAGGAGAGAGGAGGAAGAGGAGGAGGAGGAGGAGGAGAAAGAAGAAGAAGAAGAAGAAGAGGAAGAAGAGGAGGAGGAAGAGGAAGAAGAAGAGGAAGAAGAAGAAGAAGAAGAAGAAGAAGAAGAAGAAGAAGAAGAAGAAGAAGAAGAAGAAGAAGAAGAAGAAGAAGGCGAAGAGAAGAAAGCGAAGGAGAAGGAGGAAGAAGAGGCTTTGATATCCTTCCCAGAGAAGTTTGGTGGACCCACCCTACCCTTTTGGACACTGGGCTTAGAATCTTGATTATAAAGTGTATAGAATTGTTCCCTTCCTCCCCTGAACAGATTTTCTGAGGCACACCAAATTCCTCTTTGCATTGTTCCATTCCTCCTTCCTTTAAATTCTAGCTACTAACCACAGCCCCATCCCTCATCCTATGCCTCAATCACTAGATGAAAGATTACTCCCGGGGATCAGGAACCACAGATTATAAATTCCCTTGAGTCTCAGAATTTCCAGTTGAGATTGGGAAGTCTCGAGTGGCCTGTTACCTGTGAACATCTGCCCTCCTTCACTGTATGTGTGGAACCACTGTATAGAGCAAGGCATGTTCACGCAGGCAAGCAAGACTGGGCTACTCAGTCCTAAGGCTGAGGGAAGGATGGACAGTAAAATGTGAAGAGCTCCCTCTTCTGGTAGGGCAGAGAGCAGGCATTCCTAAGCACTCTGAGCAGGTCCACAGGATTAGGATTGACTCAAGGTTCTGACCAGTGTCGAAAGTTGAGTTCATCCATGCACGTGTACCTAATCCTCAGACACTGTTCTTGTTGCTCTGACAAAATTCCTGACAAGGCACTCAAAGAAGACGGGGCTCATATTTGATTCACAGTTTGACTGTCTGTCCATCATCTTGGTGGAGATGTTACAGCAAGAGTTTGAGGCAGTTGACACATTGCATCCAGAGTCAGGAAGCGGTCCTCAGCTCAGTTCTCCTTCACAGTCTACCCAACACTGCAGCCCATGGAGTGGTGCTAGTCACAGCCTGGGTGTCTCCACCTCGGTAACCTAGTCTAGGAAGCCCCTCACTCGCATGCCCAGAGGCTGTTACCAGATAATTCTAGAATCTGTCAAGGTGACAATGTTCATCGTAGTAGCTTGAATGTATATAAGCAGACTCCACAATAACAACTCCAAGACTCCCAGATGGTAAGAGTGGGAAGGAAGCCCGAGAGGCTGAAATGGGGAAGTGTGAATGAAGACTTGTCCCCTGTCCCCAGTTTACTCTGTGTCGTGTGCCATTTCAGTAGTGTGACATGTTAATAGCTTTACAAAGTTGAGTTACGGAAGTAACAATCTAGACGTAGTGGTAGTCCTCCACGGACTTGCTCTGCATAGAGCAATGCCACCCCCACCTCCCATCCCCAGGAAGCTCTCCAGAGACTATAGGAAGAAAGGATTTGGTTCATGGGGAGTATGTGGCTCAGGACCACCCTCATTCTGGAAGTATAAGCAGCACACGTTGGATGGTTTTCAGCCAAATCACCAAACGTCTAAGAGCAGCTTGGCTCACATTCTAAAAGCACACAGTTGCCACATCACGTTCCTCCTTCCCATAGCTTTTGGACTTCGGTGGCTTCAGGGTGGTGCTGGCACACAATCTTTAAATGTTTGGGGGTTGGTAACTGGAGAGATGGTTCAGGAGGTACCAGCACCTTTTGCTCTTGCAGAGGGCCTATGTGTGGTTCCCAGCACCTAGGTCAGATGGCTCACGGCCCCTCATAACTCTAGCTCCAAGGGGATCTGATGCCCCTGGACCCCTTGGGCATTCTCACTGCCATGCACATGCATGCACATATGTGTAACTTAAAAGACAAGAATCTTTTTTAAAGTCTCAGGTAATTTCAGTGTGCACGAGAATATTGCCTTAATCAAAAAAAAAAAAAAAAAACCTGAAATTCAGATCTGTAGACGGCAGCGTGGTAGAGAGGCTGATTGTAAATCTTTCAAGCTCAGCCTCAACTTATGCAGGTTCGGTTTGCTGGGGATTTGTGGGGAAAGTTCCAGTGGAGGAGAGCTTGGACCTCACAATGGCAACGAGTAGCATCCTTATGGAAGCTGGGCTGCACGCTATCCAAATTCTAAATAAAATTTCACTTTGAAAGGCACTTTAAGCTGTCTTTAAAGGGTATAGATCTAATGCAAAGGAGATGTGTACAAATTCATATATATATATGTGTGTGTGTATATATATGTATATATGTTTTTGTACATATATGTGTACATATATAAATACATATGTGTGTGTACATATATAAACACACATATATACATATACATACACACACACACATATGTGTGTGTGTGTGTGTACTTTGAGCAAAAGAGGAGTGAGCCATGCCCAAAAGCTTTTGGGGAAATGTCCACTCTTAAGAATTCACTTGATGACACAGATATTATGAAATTGTGAGGAGACTCCATATCACCTCTGCCTATGCCTGTGGTGTAGCAGACAGATCACGTACACTTTCTTGGCTGCAGCCTCTCCCCTCTGCTGAGGGAAGGTGCTCCATGGGTCTGTGGGAGCCTCTCCTGTCTGTGGTTCATGGAGAGAGTCCTCCCACCTCGTGATGATCAGGAGGACAGGTCCAGGATCAGGTGGACTGCCAAGCTTGCATCCAGCCCTGCTCCTCACCTGCTCTGTGAGTCCTTGGACACCTTGGACAATGTTTTTGTCATCTCTATGCCTTTGTTTCTTCATCTGAACAGTTAGGATAACAGCGGACCCTGTTTTGTCATGGTGTTATGTTGTGGTAAATCTCCAACCCCGATAAGCCCGTGCAAAGAACACACAACTCAGCTATAATATTTATTGGCTGCACACCTAGGTTGGGCAGATTCACCACTGCACTGCTCTGTTGCCCAGCTACGAGATCCCTTGTTACTTGCAGCTCCTGCAGGTCACGTGCTTCTGCTTCATCTTCTTTCCACTTCCTCTTCCTCTGTCTTCCTCTCTCTCCTCTGTCTCCTTGTCTTCCTCTTCTCCTTCCTCTCTCCCTCTCAAAAATCTCCAGCCCCACCTTTCCCTTCTACTACTGCCCAATCATGGTCTCTTAAAATGGGGAGAAGATTCAGATGGAATCACCTGAATACAGGATCCACTCCTTGTCAGGACAGCCCCTCTTGAGGAAGCAGAATTAGCATCAAAATACAAACCGCACCAGGGTAATCCACAACATTTCCCCCTTTTTGTCCAATTAAAAGGCACTTTTCTCTCAGATATAAATTGAGCACAACTATTGTAATTACATAATTTATAAAGTACAAGATACACTTAACACCGAATCTGTCAATTTAGATAAAGCATTCTATCATCTATCCTAACTTAAAAGGCTTACAATTCTATATCTGAATTATGTTCTGGTTTTAGCTTGTAGACCATCTGAAAGCCATCCTCTCAACTCAATGTCACCTCTCTCAATGATAATCAGCTTGAGTTGACTATGAGATTACAACCAACCAGTCTTCAACCCCATCAGAAATCCAAGAAAGACTTAAATATTACCTGAAAATTTAGGAAGCATAAATCATAGCTTTTAAAACTAACCCATTTGTAGAGACAGGTGACTACCTGGGCAGTTTCTCATTCCTCAAAACATCGGAGGCTCAGTCCTCAGCCTTCTGTCCAGGATCACCTGACAGACCTTTGTAAAGCAGGATTATGAAGGACTGCTGACCCTGTCTTGGCAGAGCCATCAGTCATCTATTCTGTATAGTGTGTCCTTTTCCCGGACAGTATTTTTGTCTGTAGATGAATTGAGGCAATTTTTGCCCAGTGGCTGTCTCACCACAAATGGAGCAACTCCAATGACGTTCAATTTCCTCTGTGAATCCAAGAAAGGGCTTGCTGTCAGGAGCAGACAGACAGGTCTCTAGTCAAATGATCTTAATAAAGAAATGGCCTTAAGTGTTGTATTCTGTGGACTTCTGACACCTTTGAAGATTATCTATCTATGCAAAGAATATGTGAACTGTTCAGCCTTGGCTACTCTTAGCCATTTCTAACTGAAACATCTTGAAAACACCTCTTTATAATTAACTCAGGACCATGAGTTTGCTGTCTGGCCCTTACCTCATGTTGCTCAATCATCTAAAAACAGTTGGTAATAGCAGTTACAAGGACTGGGTCTAAGCTTGGTATTCTTAAATATGTTGCATAGGCACTATGCCTATCTAAGAGTAACAAAACTAGTCCTAATATTTGTATCAATATAAGAAATCCATACCAGTGAAAACCTTAAGTCTATATCAAAACAAATCTGTACCAATGTAAAAAATTATAACCAACTTTGCATCAATTATAAAGATTTCTACCAATGAAAGATATGGCTATATAATGTTTTGTTTAAGAGTAAATTTGATAACCTACCCCTATGTCTATTCCTCTAATTTCTATGATATTACTATATCCTTCTTTTTCTCTTCTACCCCCTCTCCTTTACCTACAAAGGAAGGATAGAGAAGAGGAAAGATTCCTGAATTAAAATCTCTACTTCCTTCCCTGTGCAAAGCTATAACATATGTAAAGTACCCCTTAAAATGATAACATATCTATAATTCATAAAATTATCAGAACCATTCATATCAATATAGGGGACTAGGATGATGATCTTTTGTCTACTTCTGGCTGAATTGGGGTAAAGAATTCCCTTCTGGGGGCCCAAAGGGAAATAGGAAAATTGTCTTTGTCAAAGTTGAGCTCTGGCATCATTTGCCTTCCCGTCTCCATGTGCTGAGAAAGTTCATTGCTTAGCTGACATCTTAACTATGGCGGTCTGAAAGGCTGGATAGGCAAACTAGCTGTTCTGGGAAAGTTCTGGAAGCAAGTCTTTAAAAGAAACAGCTTCGACATAGTTGAGGTAGAATCAAACAAGGAACTGGAATGGAAGGTCCCAGAATCTCAGCATCCTGGAGTGTGAATCTTGTCAGGGCTGTATTTCTCTTCTTTCATCTTGTAGAATATATAGCTTATCAAGACATCAAAATACATGCAAACCCAGGACACTCCACAACAGCGTTCTGAGAGGTAATGAGAAGAAAATAACTGCATACATAATGCCTCGGAGCTAAATGATTGTTACCGTGACTGGTCGCTTCTCTATGTGGTCAGACGCCACAGAGAAAAGTGCAGGCCTTCTAGCTCCATTCTCTGGCTTTGAACTGTGGCTAGAGAGGTTACGGTTAGGAGGTTAGTTAAATGGCGCATAGGGCCATGCTTTGTGTGTTTGGGACTGGAACCTTAGACTGTGTATCCTGGCCGTGCTGCTCCATCTGGCAAAAGTGCACATATCACTAATTCTCATGAGCTCTCATTAAAATTCTGTAATGATATGGAGGAAATCTATTCGAGCAACGGCACGGAGAATTCCTGTCAGATTGTCCTGCAATAGAAGGGGAAAGACTGGGACAGGTGAGCCTACAGGACATGGGTTGGGAGGAACTGTTCACATACATGCTCCTAGGAGACAATGGGAATGGGCAGTCTATCATGTCCTCTAATAGCCTCAATGAAAAGTCTGTCTGGTGGGGCAGAATCCTACGGTCCTTATTAAGCCTCCTCTTAGCTAAAATGTCTGAAATGTCTTATATCAGAGTCACGTGATATTACTATATCACATATGACTAAATGTTTTCAATTTTCTAGTGCAGTGATTTTTCTACTGCCTGATTTTTTTTTTTTTGAAGGATCATTTAGCAACCAACCTCAAAGAAGCTCAAAACTCACAGAACTGGACACAGTCAACTTGTTCCACAAATGTGTGCTTCCTTTCTCCTGAATGTGTGCATGTGTTTAGTCAACATTAATAAATATTTGCTCATCGCCCAGCAGGAGCCAGGCACCGTAGCATTCTGTGTCCTGAGGGGAAGAAAAACACTGGACGGAAAAAAAAATTGTTTAGGAACTTCACATTTATCTGAGGAAGACAGATTGCCTATGATACAAGTAGTGATCAGCATAGCAAAGCAAACACCACTGTCAAGGAGTGGGATGCAGTGGGCACATTGTTACAATTTGTAGGGAGCGAACAGAGCCTTGGGCAGAGGGAATGAGCCATTCCAGTACCACATTCAAGAGAGAAAACGAATTTCCCAGGAGACTGAGGATGACGAGAGGTGGGGGGTGGGGTAGGCAGGAGCCGCTGATCCTAATGAGCTCAGGAGAGGCTGGCTTTCTTGCTGGCGTGACTCCGGGTATGTGTGTTGTTAAAGATTCTGGCTGCCTCGTGGAAAAAACACCGCAAGAAAGGGAGGGCAAAGGCTGGACACTCAAGAGGCTGTTTGGGAACCCGGACAGGAGAGGGGCTACCTGGGCTCATATGCAGGGTGAGCTTTGATGTGGAATCGCCCGCTCACTAAGAGAGGGCAGAAGCCTGCGGTTTCTGTTAGACATCTGCGTGCTTGGCTCGATCTCTCTAAGAGTTGCAGATATCAATAGAGGCACCATTAGTACACAGGTATAGAAAGACCCATGACGTTAATGAGATCCAGTGAAAACAGGGGCAGATGAAGGAGAAATGACTTGGAGACTTAGCTCTCAGAGCTGGGGAGAAGAAGGGAGCTGCACAAGATGAGAGAGAGAGAGAGAGAGAGAGAGAGAGAGAGAGAGAGGGAGGGGGGAGAGGAGAAGGAGGGGGAGAAAGAGGAGGGAGGGAGGGAGGAAGGGAGAAGTGGCACATGGAGGGGGTGCATCAAGACAGTGCAAGACAAAACTAGGTGAGGAGAGCACATCCCATTTGTGCACAAAACACCAGACGCCACTCTGTGTAGGACGTTTTGGGAACCTTTGTCTAAACTTAAGTGAGGTGTTTGCTCTAGATTTTCTTTCTTTCTCTCTTTCTTTCTTTCTTTCTTTCTTTCTTTCTTCTTCTTCTTCTTCTTCTTATTATTATTATTATTATTATTATTATTATTATTATTTAATATATGTGAGTACACTGTCACTGTGCTCAGACACATCAGAAGAGGGCATTGGATCTCATTACAGATGGTTGTGAGCCACCATGTGGTTGCTGGGAATTGAACTCAGGACCTCTGGAAGAGCAGTCAGTGTTCTTAACCGCTGAGCCATCTCCCCAGCCTGCTCCAGACTTTCTAGCAATAACATGAAGGGTTTAATGAGATAGACCATGCTCACCCTATGGGATCAATTCTTTTGTTTGTATGGTGCAGTATTTAAGAAGTAAAAAATGGCGTAACTCCAGGATCTGGTCATGGTAGAGTTCAGTGTTGATTCCAGCCATTTCCCTGAGGGACTGGTGAGGGCTTATCCAGAAGCCTGATGGGAAATCCTGACCCTGGCTGCGGACGCAACGTTGGTTGCCCTGGCTTTGTATGTTTGTACACTGATCCTCATCCTTAGCCCATGCTAGCTTATACTGGAATGACTGCGGCTGGGCTGTTGTAGAATTCTCATTCTGTTCGTGTGGGTGTAAAACCCACTCTTCATGCGCGGCCTTCTTTGGCTCTCCTATTCTTGTGCACAGCTTGCTCCTTCCCGGACCCGCAGAGCTCAGGGATTTCGGGAGGTTTACCTTGCTCCGCGTGCCCTCTTGTGTGCTAGCCCGCTGCCATTCTTGAATGGCTTCTCTCTCCCTGCCATGGGACAGTGGGAAGACTTCAGGGCCTACCTGATTTTTTTTTTTGGCAGGGAAAGAACAACTTCTAAAGCGAGTTGCTATAGTTACCGAGTCTCCCCCGTAACACAGCAGCCGCTGGCTCTGTGATACTCTGGGTAGCTCTAGAAGATATTCTCCCCACTTCTTTTTTCTTTAAATCACTCCATGCCCACTTCTGCGTGGGTTACACAGAGAATGAGGAACGCAGAGACTCTATTATGGGAGAACGCCCGCCCACCCACAGAATCATACATGCACATTCCAAGTTTCACATGCCTGAAATGACAGATGTCTCTGAAGTAGAATTTCGTCCCCGGGACCCACTTCAGGAGACTTGCTGTAGTGACATAAAATGTATCGGAGACATTTCTGTCCATTCCAGGAAGGTGTTTGTAGCTATTTCTAGACACACAAATTAGGCACGTGGAAACACCCCTCCCCTCCAATTCTTTTAAGTAATTACCTGTTGTTCTATCTGTAGGGGGAAAAAAATAGAAGTTGATTATAGATTCATCTGGGAACGCTTCTGAAAGTTAATGTTTCCAATCAGCCCCATTGTTGAGGCTTTTTTCCTATTGTTTATGTGTATGACTATAATTACTAGAAATGGTGACATTTAGAGCCTAATTTGAGTTTCTGTCTTATCCGACAAGCACAGTGTTCTAGGCAGATTCTCAGAAGGCAAGACCAAGGTGGGTTATGCATCTCGTAGGAACATATGTCCTCCTCTCCACACCTTCCTTTCCCAGAAACACCCAACACGATCTGGGATGGTAGGCTAATGAATGATAGGAGTGGAAGCCTATATCTCCCTCCCCTCCTCTCCCCTCCCCTCCCCTCCCCTCCCCTCCCCTCCCCAAGAATACTAAGCCACGTTGGCCAAGGGAAGGGCTCAGTTTCAGCTGGGCATGCGCAGCTCTCTTCCACAGGCAGGCTTCTGGGCCGGATGGGCGGGCTCCCACCTGCTGTGCATTGAAGTTCTAAGCCAGTTTCAGGTAGATCCAACCAAGCTGGGGCGGCCACCAGCAGGGGGCGAAGGTGGCCGGCACTCTGCAAGTAACTGTGTAAGGTCCTCAGTGTGGGTTGCCTCTCTCCCCAACCTTTCTACTTCTGTGGGCTGAGGCGTTCCAAGCAGAAAAAGCTTTGCCTGGTTCTCCTCAAGGCAGTTCTTGGGTGCCCTACCTAGCTGCTCACCGGGCTACTTGAAGCTAATTCCACGCTCTGCCTCAGGGGCCCAGTGTGAGGAAGAGTTCAAAGCACTTCAGCCTCTCAGAAGAGCTGGGGGGTGGGGGTGGGCTAGAAGAAATTCTTCCGAATTCTCACTCCTGGCTCACAGGCCCAGAACACGGTTCCTCTCTCCCTAGCTTGAGCCTGAAGCAGCTGCAGTAGCTAGCTGTGTCACCAGCAGCTTCCCTCACATATGTTCTTAGGGACTCCAGCAAGCCCAAACCCATGCATCTTCCTTGATATTTGCTTCTATCACATAGAAAGTCCACTTCAAAAACTGGGTTGCACGGGTCAAAAAGACCAGCACTTCATCCATTCATCCCTCGCCCACCCCCAAAGTCCTTACCCAGTTCTGACATCTTGGCCGCAGCACACCCTTCTCCAGGGACTGCAGTGAGGCCACAGGGTTCCCACTGGGTAATTTTGGGTCCCCAGCATGAAAAAACCATCAGGTCCACGGCACATGAGATCGTTTTGAACCGTGGGTTGAGACCAGCGGGCCTATATCGGTGGGGGAGAGAGCGGAGGACTGGTTTTGCTTTCCCTTCTTGCTTGGTCCCCTATGGCCCTTCTCCACCCAGCCCTGTTTGCACAGCCCCAAGCAGCAGTTCTGAGGCGAATGGGGTTTGATAGGAGGTTGAAACCCCTTTCTGGATCTAACAGGCCCAGGCAATCAGGACCACTCTTCTAGAAATCCCCAGCACGAATGAACTGCTTTGATTATCCGTAGGAAGCCTTTGGGCATGAGGCAGGTTCCCAGGGGCCTGAGAGGGAAGAAAGGAGCGAGGGGGCAGTTGGGTGTGTTGGATGACAGGCTCCTGGAGGAAAGCCACTGACTGAGCTCTGACAGCAGGTGGCATTTATTCCTTAAAAATGCACTAACTCAGCACTCTGCCTTGAAACTAGACCAGAACAGCCCTTTCTCTGGTCTTTTCAGGAATGGGGAGGTGGGTGTGGTGGAGATTGAAGGACAATTGCAGGGAAACCACTGGTAGAGCCTGCTTGAGGGGCTCTCCTCCTCAGGACTCTTCAGAAGCATAGCTTCAGGACTGAGAAGCTGGCAGCCACCCCGGGCCTCTGTCACTGGGTCCTGGCATTCGGTTGCCAGAGTGGCCTGGGACCTTCTATTTTGGAAGCTTTTGACATAAAACTGGCAGTGGTAAGCATGATACAAAAGAGTGCAGAGTATGGTGTGTGTGTGTGTGTGTGTGTGTGTATGTGTGTGTGTGTGTGTGTGCTTGTGCATGTTGTGTGTATGCATATGTGCATGTGTTTATGCCTGTGCATTGTGTGCATGTGGGCATGTGTGTGTGTGCTTGTGCATGTATGTATGTGTGTGTGTGTGTGTGTGTGTGGTGTGTAGTAACTGTAGGCCTCAGGCACAAAACTGAGATTCCCCAACACCTTCCTGCCTATGTAAGAGCAGGAATTCCTCAGAGCAAAAACTATGGAAATTCTTGGAGTCCACAGAGATCTTTTTTTTTTTTTTTTCCGGAGCTGGGGACCGAACCCAGGGCCTTGCGCTTGCTAGGCAAGCGCTCTACCCCTGAGCTAAATCCCCAACCCCCCCCCAGAGATCTTTTAAACACCATGTTTTCCAGTTAACCAGCTTGATGAGTTCCTAAGGCCTCAGTTTCTACCTCTATAAAGAGGGGGTTTCAGCATCAATCAGTCTCTGACTTGTGTTAGGCCGGGATCCAGGGAGGGAGGTCTGAGGCCGGGCCTGGGTCCAGCACCACAAGAGAAAGACAGAAGCAGGACAGGGTAGGGAAGCTTCTGGGACGATCCCACATAGTCCTGGCTGAGTCTTAGGGAACATAATGGAAGGCCTTTCAGGGCTGTGTCACCTGTCAACAGGACCAGGGACTTTTCCTCACTCAGCTTCTAGCTCCCTGCTCCAGGATAATGACAGGAGAGGTCATGACCCTGAGCACCATGGTGAGGCCTGGGCACCAGAGAAACATCTGCAGCGCTGTGGGTAGAGCCACATGTATGACCCATGTATGACCCACCCGACCCATATATAGAAAGCAAGCACCTAAAAATCAACAAGGGATCCAGGGAAGTGGCTCCATGGGTAAGACTGCTTTTTTACAAAAGCATTGAAACATGAGTTCAAATCCCCAGTCAACCTTCAAGAAAACTAAGCATAGCCAGTGTGCATGCAGTCCTAGAACTGCAGGAGACAGAGACAGGCAGATTCCAAGAGCATGGCGGCCAACAAGCCATGGACAGTCAGCTTCAGTGAGAGACCATGCCAAGAGAGTACAGTAAACGCAATAGAGCAAGTCGCTAACTTCCATTTTGGCCAGCCTTGTTCGCAAGCCATAC